>NC_136071.1:932195236-932346837 GCF_964261635.1 Lissotriton helveticus | reverse complement strand
AATGCGCTGTGCGCGATGGTATCGTATTAAGGTACTGGCATGGAGCCTTTGACTTATCTCCTTCTTTGAAAAGTAGAGTAGCTGTTTGAGACAGCTTTCTTTATTCCTTGTAGATCCTTGTGGACTTGCGACCTCGGGAATTAAAGCATAGATTTTGTCTACATCATCCGTGCTGAAAGCAAAAGTGTCTGCTTTGAGATCAGTTAACGCTGTAATGTCATCATATGCCATTTTGGAAGATCGGCAATCGAGTGAGTTTGGGGTGCTGTGACCCTTAGTCAGGATCAGGATAATGTTCAGGTGTGGGTCACGCACTCCTCAGTTGAATTCGAAGTAAACAAGTTGCGGTGTGCCTCAGGGTATCACCCCCTGACAAGGAAGGTGTAGGAATCAAAATTGGTGGTTGGTGACACCTAGCGTAGGTGTCAACACCCTGAGCACAACCTCTAGGAAACACGTGGTGTTTCTATGAATTGTAATCCAAACAGTTGTCAATAAAGTTGAACCAAAATTGTTGTTGCTTGTCTCATATTTAATTCACAATGAATTTCATCAATTTCCACGAAGCACCAACATATGTATACATCCAGAAATTGTGTTTGGTAATAGTATCCCAATGCATTTCGGACACATGGTCCTTCGTCAGGGGAATCCTAAACAAAATAAAATAAAGCAATCTAAGTATAATTCACTCGGTAGCAAGTCTCTTATCTGTTGAATAAAGTTCTAACGGTTATGCATGTAAGTTTAACCAAAATAATGTATAATGCATGCGGCACGTTTCAACAATCTGTGTTAAATATACTAACTAACAAAATGTCACTGTTAGTGTAACGTGAAAGAAAACAAGCCCCATATACAAATTGAACGTGAGTACAACGTATCACCGTGAGTATTCAATATAGAGTGACAAAAAAGAAACCTATGTATCTGAAAAAATCCTCTCAGACAAAAAAATCCACGTTGTAACCCGAATGAAAATAAAAGTGGTCACAAAAGTCTCAGACAATAAAAGTAGTGTTTCTATTAATCTCCGTAGATATGAGGTAGCCCCAGTGCACCAAGGGTGAGCGTTTTAACATCGAGATGACCGAGCATGAACAGCGTGAAAAACGAACACTTACTCTGAATTCAAAGTTGGGTCTCGCATTGAGACAGAACGCCCTTCGCCATTAGTGAAGCAACAAGCTCTCAGAGTGTGCGGAAGTGTATAAAGGCATGCAACGTACATAGAAAGAGGACTGTATAGGAGCAGCCATCTTGAAGTGGTGAACCAGACGCCCGGAGATGCGGGTGATCAGGGAATAGAAAAAATGAACATTGTGAAACGGACAGGACCGATAAAGTTGAACACGAAAACAGGGTAAAAACAGAATAAAAATGAAAAGTTTATGGAAAAGTATAGCCATGCGGAGGTTTAGCATAAAGCGAACAATAGAAAAGCGGATAAGTCAAAATCGCGATGATAACCCAAGAAAAGGAAAACATAGTAGTGTGCCAACATTTTGAACAACAATAAATACATGTCATAACCCTATGCATGAGAAGGTAAACAAATATACTCAAAGGTAACATTGAAATTCCATACGATCATTGAGACCAGAAGGTTTCATTGATTGGAGGAATTTAATCCAATGGTTCTCCCGCTGTAGTAAAAAGTTGTTATTGTCTCTGTCGTCTCGCTTTTTCACCACCTCCACTGCAGCAAACCTCAATTGGCTGATGTTGTGTCTGCTGTCCTTGAAATGTGCAGCCAGATTGGATCTCATATTGACTGTCCTTATATTACTCTTATGTTCATTGATTCTTTGTTTTAGTTTGCGTGTGGTCTTTCCAGTGTATACTAGTCCACACGGACATTTGACAATATAAACAACGTTCTCAGTGTCACAAGTAGCGTTCAATCTCAATTTGATATCAGTTCCTTTCATCGGATGCTTGATCACCGGGCCTTTAATCATGTTGTTGCAATTTTGACAATTGAGGCATGGTTGATTGCCTTTATATTGGATTGCTGTCGTTGGTTTGGATTTCTTTATGATTTCCTTCAAGTTATTGCCTCGTTTGTAGGCAAACAGAGGCTGTTCACTGAAAATTCCGTTGAAATCCTGTTCTCCACAAATGATAGGCCAATGTTTTAAAATGGCATTCCTATAGGCCCTTGAGGACGCTGAGTATTTTGATACGACCACAGGTCTTTTTTTACTGTCCTTTTGTTTGGTGATTAATGTTTCCTCCCGTGTGATGTTATCACAACGTTCTTTAGCCTGGGCCAAAATGGCTTGTGGATATCCTCTCTTGGAGAAGCGTTCTATCATATCGGTAGCTTGTTCCTCATATTTAATGGTGTCTGAGGTGATACGTTTGACACGTAATAGTTGAGAGAATGGCAGGTGATTTTTTAGTGATGTTTGGTGAAAAGAACTGTAGTGCAACATGTTGTTTTTATCAGTTGTCTTTCTATAAAGATCAGTTTCTAAATGATCTTTGGATCTGGTCACTCTAACATCCAAGAAAGTGATCGATTGTTGACTCATTTCAAATGTAAATTGTATGCGGTCATTAATAAGATTGAGGTCAGTTACTGCCTTTTGTAACGAAACATGGTCTCCTCGCCATAAGACGAAGATGTCATCTATATAACGCAGGAATGCCATGGCATGCTCGATCCAAGGTGTCTGGTTCAGGATATGGTTGTTTTCAAAGTATATCATGAAAGCATTGGCATAGACTGGTGCCGCGCAATTGCCCATAGATGTCCCGGACAACTGTGCGTAGAATTGGTCATCCCAAGAAAAATAGCTCTGGTAGAGGGTGAAGTATGTCAATTGCATTAGAAATATTTGTAAATCTTGTGAAAGATCAGAGTGCACCAAGATGTTCTCGATTGCTTCCATGCCCAAGTCATGGGGAATGCTCGTGTACAAAGATTTGACATCTATTGAACATAACCAGATTGTCTCATTTTCTCCAAACTTGATCTCGTTAAGAATCTGTAAGAAGTGGGTTGTATCCTTGATGTATGTGCTGGATTGCTGAATTAGGGGCTGGAGATACCTGTCAATAAATTTACCCGTATTTTCATGAATGCTTCCCCGTGTAGACACGATGGGTCTGAAGGGAGGTCGGGTAATGCTCTTATGTATTTTAGGTAGCATGTACATGCTAGGTGTCCTTGGATTATCTGGTGTCAAAAATCTCCTGGTTTTAGGTTCGATAGTTCCGTTCTCTTCTGCCATGGTCAAGATATTCAGCAATACCTCTTTGTAGCTGTTGGTAGGATTAACATGAATTGGATTGTAGGTATTCTTATCCGAAAGGTGTTCTCGGACCTGTTCTTTGTAAAATGTGGTGTCCATCAGGACCAATGCACCCCCTTTGTCAGCGGTTTGATATGTGATTTCTACTCTATTCGCTAAGTTGGTAAGCAGCGAATATTCTTTTTTGGTTAGGTTCAAGTGTTTCTGTTTCTTGGAAAAATTGATGTTGTTAATTTCAGTCTTAACTAAGCTTTCAAAAATGTCAAAGGATTTGTGGCTTGTAGGGGCCATGTAAGTACTTCTGGCCCGTAGTCCTCTCAGCTGGTCTTCCTGTTCTTGATTCTGTGGGGGAGAAATGTTCTCAAAGAGAGATCAATGAACGGAAAATACGCAAGTATCGAAGAGATACCATTGACTATAAATTGGGGGAAGTATACTCTTGGGCTGAGGTATACGCCAGAAGACGACAGAACAAACCAACAAAAACCAGTTCTAACACCACAACTGAGACGTCTTCGTCAGAGGAAGAAACACGCACTGACCGCAGGAGGATTAATTTACAACAACCTTCAACTAGCACAGAAACCACCACTCTCTCCACGGTTCCTTTTTTAGGGGAAGGCCCGGGAGAAAGAGACGACCCAGGAGGAGCCAGGTCAAAAGAAAAAGAAAAGGAGAAAGAGAGCGAGAGAGAAAGGGAATTGAGGAGCACAACATTGAATCAGAGAGTGGACAAACCAAAGAAGAAGACGACCTAATCATTAACATATCTTCATATACCCTCACAAAACATGAAGCTAAAGTACTTCAGAAAGGGACGTCATTTATTCCCACCAGCCACACTAACGAATTGGAGTTGGAAGTCAGCCTATTCAAATTTATGCGTAATTTGCGCTTAAGGCACTTCTTTGAGAACATTTCTCCCCCACAGAATCAAGAACAGGAAGACCAGCTGAGAGGACTACGGGCCAGAAGTACTTACATGGCCCCTACAAGCCACAAATCCTTTGACATTTTTGAAAGCTTAGTTAAGACTGAAATTAACAACATCAATTTTTCCAAGAAACAGAAACACTTGAACCTAACCAAAAAAGAATATTCGCTGCTTACCAACTTAGCGAATAGAGTAGAAATCACATATCAAACCGCTGACAAAGGGGGTGCATTGGTCCTGATGGACACCACATTTTACAAAGAACAGGTCCGAGAACACCTTTCGGATAAGAATACCTACAATCCAATTCATGTTAATCCTACCAACAGCTACAAAGAGGTATTGCTGAATATCTTGACCATGGCAGAAGAGAACGGAACTATCGAACCTAAAACCAGGAGATTTTTGACACCAGATAATCCAAGGACACCTAGCATGTACATGCTACCTAAAATACATAAGAGCATTACCCGACCTCCCTTCAGACCCATCGTGTCTACACGGGGAAGCATTCATGAAAATACGGGTAAATTTATTGACAGGTATCTCCAGCCCCTAATTCAGCAATCCAGCACATACATCAAGGATACAACCCACTTCTTACAGATTCTTAACGAGATCAAGTTTGGAGAAAATGAGACAATCTGGTTATGTTCAATAGATGTCAAATCTTTGTACACGAGCATTCCCCATGACTTGGGCATGGAAGCAATCGAGAACATCTTGGTGCACTCTGATCTTTCACAAGATTTACAAATATTTCTAATGCAATTGACATACTTCACCCTCTACCAGAGCTATTTTTCTTGGGATGACCAATTCTACGCACAGTTGTCCGGGACATCTATGGGCAATTGCGCGGCACCAGTCTATGCCAATGCTTTCATGATATACTTTGAAAACAACCATATCCTGAACCAGACACCTTGGATCGAGCATGCCATGGCATTCCTGCGTTATATAGATGACATCTTCGTCTTATGGCGAGGAGACCATGTTTCGTTACAAAAGGCAGTAACTGACCTCAATCTTATTAATGACCGCATACAATTTACATTTGAAATGAGTCAACAATCGATCACTTTCTTGGATGTTAGAGTGACCAGATCCAAAGATCATTTAGAAACTGATCTTTATAGAAAGACAACTGATAAAAACAACATGTTGCACTACAGTTCTTTTCACCAAACATCACTAAAAAATCACCTGCCATTCTCTCAACTATTACGTGTCAAACGTATCACCTCAGACACCATTAAATATGAGGAACAAGCTACCGATATGATAGAACGCTTCTCCAAGAGAGGATATCCACAAGCCATTTTGGCCCAGGCTAAAGAACGTTGTGATAACATCACACGGGAGGAAACATTAATCACCAAACAAAAGGACAGTAAAAAAAGACCTGTGGTCGTATCAAAATACTCAGCGTCCTCAAGGGCCTATAGGAATGCCATTTTAAAACATTGGCCTATCATTTGTGGAGAACAGGATTTCAACGGAATTTTCAGTGAACAGCCTCTGTTTGCCTACAAACGAGGCAATAACTTGAAGGAAATCATAAAGAAATCCAAACCAACGACAGCAATCCAATATAAAGGCAATCAACCATGCCTCAATTGTCAAAATTGCAACAACATGATTAAAGGCCCGGTGATCAAGCATCCGATGAAAGGAACTGATATCAAATTGAGATTGAACGCTACTTGTGACACTGAGAACGTTGTTTATATTGTCAAATGTCCGTGTGGACTAGTATACACTGGAAAGACCACACGCAAACTAAAACAAAGAATCAATGAACATAAGAGTAATATAAGGACAGTCAATATGAGATCCAATCTGGCTGCACATTTCAAGGACAGCAGACACAACATCAGCCAATTGAGGTTTGCTGCAGTGGAGGTGGTGAAAAAGCGAGACGACAGAGACAATAACAACTTTTTACTACAGCGGGAGAACCATTGGATTAAATTCCTCCAATCAATGAAACCTTCTGGTCTCAATGATCGTATGGAATTTCAATGTTACCTTTGAGTATATTTGTTTACCTTCTCATGCATAGGGTTATGACATGTATTTATTGTTGTTCAAAATGTTGGCACACTACTATGTTTTCCTTTTCTTGGGTTATCATCGCGATTTTGACTTATCCGCTTTTCTATTGTTCGCTTTATGCTAAACCTCCGCATGGCTATACTTTTCCATAAACTTTTCATTTTTATTCTGTTTTTACCCTGTTTTCGTGTTCAACTTTATCGGTCCTGTCCGTTTCACAATGTTCATTTTTTCTATTCCCTGATCACCCGCATCTCCGGGCGTCTGGTTCACCACTTCAAGATGGCTGCTCCTATACAGTCCTCTTTCTATGTACGTTGCATGCCTTTATACACTTCCGCACACTCTGAGAGCTTGTTGCTTCACTAATGGCGAAGGGCGTTCTGTCTCAATGCGAGACCCAACTTTGAATTCAGAGTAAGTGTTCGTTTTTCACGCTGTTCATGCTCGGTCATCTCGATGTTAAAACGCTCACCCTTGGTGCACTGGGGCTACCTCATATCTACGGAGATTAATAGAAACACTACTTTTATTGTCTGAGACTTTTGTGACCACTTTTATTTTCATTCGGGTTACAACGTGGATTTTTTTGTCTGAGAGGATTTTTTCAGATACATAGGTTTCTTTTTTGTCACTCTATATTGAATACTCACGGTGATACGTTGTACTCACGTTCAATTTGTATATGGGGCTTGTTTTCTTTCACGTTACACTAACAGTGACATTTTGTTAGTTAGTATATTTAACACAGATTGTTGAAACGTGCCGCATGCATTATACATTATTTTGGTTAAACTTACATGCATAACCGTTAGAACTTTATTCAACAGATAAGAGACTTGCTACCGAGTGAATTATACTTAGATTGCTTTATTTTATTTTGTTTAGGATTCCCCTGACGAAGGACCATGTGTCCGAAATGCATTGGGATACTATTACCAAACACAATTTCTGGATGTATACATATGTTGGTGCTTCGTGGAAATTGATGAAATTCATTGTGAATTAAATATGAGACAAGCAACAACAATTTTGGTTCAACTTTATTGACAACTGTTTGGATTACAATTCATAGAAACACCACGTGTTTCCTAGAGGTTGTGCTCAGGGTGTTGACACCTACGCTAGGTGTCACCAACCACCAATTTTGATTCCTACACCTTCCTTGTCAGGGGGTGATACCCTGAGGCACACCGCAACTTGTTTACTTCGAATTCAACTGAGGAGTGCGTGACCCACACCTGAACATTATCCTGATCCTGACTAAGGGTCACAGCACCCCAACTCACTCGATTGCCGATCTTCCAAAATGGCATATGATGACATTACAGCGTTAACTGATCTCAAAGCAGACACTTTTGCTTTCAGCACGGATGATGTAGACAAAATCTATGCTTTAATTCCCGAGGTCGCAAGTCCACAAGGATCTACAAGGAATAAAGAAAGCTGTCTCAAACAGCTACTCTACTTTTCAAAGAAGGAGATAAGTCAAAGGCTCCATGCCAGTACCTTAATACGATACCATCGCGCACAGCGCATTCCAAGGGGGCTCCGAGTCCCGCTTAAACCACTTCTTTGCAGAAACAGTTCGAAATTTGTTGAAAGATGGTATGCCATCTTAAACAAATGTTCGTTAGATTTAATCTTATTAATAGTTGATGAACTCTCCAGAGCTTTGGAGGAATTGAACAAGGACATACAACAATGTAAACAGGAATTGAGTGATATGCTGCCCAAGGAAGACTGGTCCAAGATATTGGAAGATATCACCATCCAACTGGACAAACACACTAGAGAGATCAATGAACGGAAAATACGCAAGTATCGAAGAGATACCATTGACTATAAATTGGGGGAAGTATACTCTTGGGCTGAGGTATACGCCAGAAGACGACAGAACAAACCAACAAAAACCAGTTCTAACACCACAACTGAGACGTCTTCGTCAGAGGAAGAAACACGCACTGACCGCAGGAGGATTAATTTACAACAACCTTCAACTAGCACAGAAACCACCACTCTCTCCACGGTTCCTTTTTTAGGGGAAGGCCCGGGAGAAAGAGACGACCCAGGAGGAGCCAGGTCAAAAGAAAAAGAAAAGGAGAAAGAGAGCGAGAGAGAAAGGGAATTGAGGAGCACAACATTGAATCAGAGAGTGGACAAACCAAAGAAGAAGACGACCTAATCATTAACATATCTTCATATACCCTCACAAAACATGAAGCTAAAGTACTTCAGAAAGGGACGTCATTTATTCCCACCAGCCACACTAACGAATTGGAGTTGGAAGTCAGCCTATTCAAATTTATGCGTAATTTGCGCTTAAGGCACTTCTTTGAGAACATTTCTCCCCCACAGAATCAAGAACAGGAAGACCAGCTGAGAGGACTACGGGCCAGAAGTACTTACATGGCCCCTACAAGCCACAAATCCTTTGACATTTTTGAAAGCTTAGTTAAGACTGAAATTAACAACATCAATTTTTCCAAGAAACAGAAACACTTGAACCTAACCAAAAAAGAATATTCGCTGCTTACCAACTTAGCGAATAGAGTAGAAATCACATATCAAACCGCTGACAAAGGGGGTGCATTGGTCCTGATGGACACCACATTTTACAAAGAACAGGTCCGAGAACACCTTTCGGATAAGAATACCTACAATCCAATTCATGTTAATCCTACCAACAGCTACAAAGAGGTATTGCTGAATATCTTGACCATGGCAGAAGAGAACGGAACTATCGAACCTAAAACCAGGAGATTTTTGACACCAGATAATCCAAGGACACCTAGCATGTACATGCTACCTAAAATACATAAGAGCATTACCCGACCTCCCTTCAGACCCATCGTGTCTACACGGGGAAGCATTCATGAAAATACGGGTAAATTTATTGACAGGTATCTCCAGCCCCTAATTCAGCAATCCAGCACATACATCAAGGATACAACCCACTTCTTACAGATTCTTAACGAGATCAAGTTTGGAGAAAATGAGACAATCTGGTTATGTTCAATAGATGTCAAATCTTTGTACACGAGCATTCCCCATGACTTGGACATGGAAGCAATCGAGAACATCTTGGTGCACTCTGATCTTTCACAAGATTTACAAATATTTCTAATGCAATTGACATACTTCACCCTCTACCAGAGCTATTTTTCTTGGGATGACCAATTCTACGCACAGTTGTCCGGGACATCTATGGGCAATTGCGCGGCACCAGTCTATGCCAATGCTTTCATGATATACTTTGAAAACAACCATATCCTGAACCAGACACCTTGGATCGAGCATGCCATGGCATTCCTGCGTTATATAGATGACATCTTCGTCTTATGGCGAGGAGACCATGTTTCGTTACAAAAGGCAGTAACTGACCTCAATCTTATTAATGACCGCATACAATTTACATTTGAAATGAGTCAACAATCGATCACTTTCTTGGATGTTAGAGTGACCAGATCCAAAGATCATTTAGAAACTGATCTTTATAGAAAGACAACTGATAAAAACAACATGTTGCACTACAGTTCTTTTCACCAAACATCACTAAAAAATCACCTGCCATTCTCTCAACTATTACGTGTCAAACGTATCACCTCAGACACCATTAAATATGAGAAACAAGCTACCGATATGATAGAACGCTTCTCCAAGAGAGGATATCCACAAGCCATTTTGGCCCAGGCTAAAGAACGTTGTGATAACATCACACGGGAGGAAACATTAATCACCAAACAAAAGGACAGTAAAAAAAGACCTGTGGTCGTATCAAAATACTCAGCGTCCTCAAGGGCCTATAGGAATGCCATTTTAAAACATTGGCCTATCATTTGTGGAGAACAGGATTTCAACGGAATTTTCAGTGAGCAGCCTCTGTTTGCCTACAAACGAGGCAATAACTTGAAGGAAATCATAAAGAAATCCAAACCAACGACAGCAATCCAATATAAAGGCAATCAACCATGCCTCAATTGTCAAAATTGCAACAACATGATTAAAGGCCCGGTGATCAAGCATCCGATGAAAGGAACTGATATCAAATTGAGATTGAACGCTACTTGTGACACTGAGAACGTTGTTTATATTGTCAAATGTCCGTGTGGACTAGTATACACTGGAAAGACCACACGCAAACTAAAACAAAGAATCAATGAACATAAGAGTAATATAAGGACAGTCAATATGAGATCCAATCTGGCTGCACATTTCAAGGACAGCAGACACAACATCAGCCAATTGAGGTTTGCTGCAGTGGAGGTGGTGAAAAAGCGAGACGACAGAGACAATAACAACTTTTTACTACAGCGGGAGAACCATTGGATTAAATTCCTCCAATCAATGAAACCTTCTGGTCTCAATGATCGTATGGAATTTCAATGTTACCTTTGAGTATATTTGTTTACCTTCTCATGCATAGGGTTATGACATGTATTTATTGTTGTTCAAAATGTTGGCACACTACTATGTTTTCCTTTTCTTGGGTTATCATCGCGATTTTGACTTATCCGCTTTTCTATTGTTCGCTTTATGCTAAACCTCCGCATGGCTATACTTTTCCATAAACTTTTCATTTTTATTCTGTTTTTACCCTGTTTTCGTGTTCAACTTTATCGGTCCTGTCCGTTTCACAATGTTCATTTTTTCTATTCCCTGATCACCCGCATCTCCGGGCGTCTGGTTCACCACTTCAAGATGGCTGCTCCTATACAGTCCTCTTTCTATGTACGTTGCATGCCTTTATACACTTCCGCACACTCTGAGAGCTTGTTGCTTCACTAATGGCGAAGGGCGTTCTGTCTCAATGCGAGACCCAACTTTGAATTCAGAGTAAGTGTTCGTTTTTCACGCTGTTCATGCTCGGTCATCTCGATGTTAAAACGCTCACCCTTGGTGCACTGGGGCTACCTCATATCTACGGAGATTAATAGAAACACTACTTTTATTGTCTGAGACTTTTGTGACCACTTTTATTTTCATTCGGGTTACAACGTGGATTTTTTTGTCTGAGAGGATTTTTTCAGATACATAGGTTTCTTTTTTGTCACTCTATATTGAATACTCACGGTGATACGTTGTACTCACGTTCAATTTGTATATGGGGCTTGTTTTCTTTCACGTTACACTAACAGTGACATTTTGTTAGTTAGTATATTTAACACAGATTGTTGAAACGTGCCGCATGCATTATACATTATTTTGGTTAAACTTACATGCATAACCGTTAGAACTTTATTCAACAGATAAGAGACTTGCTACCGAGTGAATTATACTTAGATTGCTTTATTTTATTTTGTTTAGGATTCCCCTGACGAAGGACCATGTGTCCGAAATGCATTGGGATACTATTACCAAACACAATTTCTGGATGTATACATATGTTGGTGCTTCGTGGAAATTGATGAAATTCATTGTGAATTAAATATGAGACAAGCAACAACAATTTTGGTTCAACTTTATTGACAACTGTTTGGATTACAATTCATAGAAACACCACGTGTTTCCTAGAGGTTGTGCTCAGGGTGTTGACACCTACGCTAGGTGTCACCAACCACCAGTCCTGCACATCTTCCTCATCCAAAATCTGAAGAAAGAGCGCCTGCACATATTCCCTGAGATCTCCCGCTTTGCCTTCCCAAGGGACCGCTCGAATGCGGATGTTATTTCGGCGGGAACGATTCTCCAGATCCTCCGCGTGGGCCTGCAGATCTATGTTCTGTTCCATGAGCCGGAGCACGTCCTGTTGTAGCAGGTGGAAATCATTGGCCACGCTGAGGTCATGGTCTTCCAGAGTGGCCACTCTCTCCCCAAAGCCGTCGACATCCCTCCGCACTTCGCGGAGATCCGAAGTAAGCTGGGTTCTGAGTTCGGCAATATAATCTTTGATGGAGGCGAAGAGGTCCTTCATGAAGGCCTTAGTAGCTGGGGCCTCATCATCAGACCGCCCCGGAGATGCGCTAGGACCTGGGGAGGCCGGGGCTTGAGAGCCCCTAGCTGATCCATCCTTACCAGGCTTCCCCTTGCGTAGGGAGGCGGCCATCGCTGTTGCAGTCCACCACCGGTGGCAGGTCACAAGAGCGGCGCACAGGGGAGCAGAGGCCACCAGAGCCTGCCGTAACAACCAGGCGGAGGCACCGCCCAACACTCTCCAGCTGTCCCCCTGCGCCCCAGTGCCAAAGTTAGTCCGGTGTCTCTAGCCTGTAGACCTCGAGGCCCCGGCGCACAGAAAGTTCACCCCGGGCAGGCAGGCGCGTGGCGGCGTGTGAGCAGCAGACCAGCCACGGGTCTCAATTCCAGTCAGGCCTCCCGGGTGTTCGAGGCAATCAAAGCGCTCCCTCTACAGGGCGCGGGTACGCCGCTAGGTCCGGGCGAGGGAAAGCCGCCATCTGGGCACAATCATCTCCCGGGGACCTTCGAGGCCCCCTGAACCTCATCAGCCGGGCACAGCGTTACTACACCGGATCCCCGGTCAATTGGCGTACCTGCAGCCTGCTTTGTCGCTGTCCGGTAGTAGGGCCCCCCCGCCGAGGGAACGAGCGCTCACTCTGCCCTGTGTCCCCTTTCAGCCGCCGGCAGCCGTGCCAAGCCGATCATGCTCCCTCAAGGCCAAGCTGGGGGCCCCGTACGTGCCACCTCGCGACCGCCTCCGCTCTCCACTGAAGGGTCCAGCTGCCCCAGTTGCCGTGCTCTGCCCAGGCTGTAGCGCAAAGGGACGACCCCCAGGCGTAGCGCAGGCCGATGCGCGGACCAGGCCTCAGTCCCCGGCCTCAATTAGTCCGCCTGTCTCGCCGCAGGGCCCGCCATCCGCGGGTGATAGGCTCCGCCCCCTCCGGAGCTCGAGGCCTCGGCTCCAACCAGGTCCGTTTCGCTGCCGCCTGGCCCCCGGGGCGTTCCGCTGTAAGTATGAGGCAGCGCCGACCACCACCGGCCGCCGAGTGCCCCTAGAGGTTCCCGCAGCTCCGTCCGGCGCTCCAGCCTTCTGCGTCTCCCAGGGCGCGAGGATCGCCGGCAGCTCCAAGCCCACGACCTCGGGCACTAAGAGCGTCGGAAGTCGCTCCACCGCCAGCCACCGCTCACAGTAGGCTCCGGAGCGACTTTAAGCCCAGAGGAGCTCCTGGGGTCAAGCTGGACAAGGCTATTGAAGGCCCGGCGCCGGAGGGGACAAAAACACGTCCTACTCCGTCGCCATCTTGGCCACGCCCCCAGGATCTATTTTTTAACAGGATGCTACTCCTTCTTTCATTAGACAGTGCCGTTGCCTAGAAGGCAAATAACCATCTGAGATCACCAATGAAGCTCCTCAAACATCAATGTGATTCTCAAACATATTTGCTTCTTCAGCCATTTCCAAAAATTTGGTCAGTGGACCCACTGCATCTAATAACCTGACCTGGCATAATCTCAGACCCTTATCAAGTACCTTCTTGGGGTCACATCCCCCTTTAGCAATGAAAGCAATTATCGAGCCCAGGTGTCACCAAAACCGTCTTATCCACAGTGGGTCTCGAGCATTCCAACCTCCATCCGACCCACACTTCCTTAGGTATCTCCCTTCTAATCCAATATTGAATATATTACGCCACATGTTCAGAGGGTGACCACTCAGGAGATAATGAATGTTTATCTAGTAAAGGTTCGAACCTACTCTGACCAAAAGGGTCCAAGAGTGAACCATCCTCTTTTTTTCAGCTGGCCCCCAGCTGGCATGCTCCCTTTCATAGAGCCATCATCCTCAGATCCAAATTCTGAGTTCCACCTCCGCACTTAAAGGACTCGTCACAAAAAACACTTTGAGTTTGCGCCCTTTAGATCTTTTAACGCTGTCATAATGTGGGCCTATTTCGTTCCCATCCTTGATGCCCTCTGCATCATCCAATTGCCTGTCATTACAGCAAACATGCTCTACCAAAGTGGATTTATTTTTCTTAGCCAGGCCGTCGCTTGTAGCCACATGCTTCTTCTTACAAGAGGCTTTTTTTATAAGATTTATGGGCCCCTTCTGTCTCAGTAGCTGACCAAAAATGCTCCTCATCCACGCTGGGTGACCTTTAACACCAACATTTCGAATTTCTTTTCCATTCTTGTGACACCTCTATAGTAATTATCTTCATAGCTTTATTAAGCTTCTCCTCCAATGAGAACTCCTGAGATCCCTCACCTTGCTCCATTGCAGGAAATACATAACCAAACACACCTCAAATGATGCAAACTCTCAAAATGTACCCTGAAAATATGGTGAATCTAGAGTGCCTAAAACTCCTCTTTGTTAAAGAGTCTCACACAAAATTTGAGTTATAACCACAAAGTTAAATAGGTGTTTCCACAAAGAAAAAAAACAAGCGTAATAAGCACCAGTATAAAATAGGAAAACAAAGTGTTTCCTATGCAATTTAAATTTCTGCCACAACAAATACTACATTGGCTCACAGCTCAACTGCTCTGCACGACAAGCATCGGTTTCCTGAGAACAAAAATCCTGTCAGGACATGAGTGAATGTTCTGACAGAATCAGCTTTTACGGAGACAGCGCAAGTAAAAAAAAAAAAACCTCTGTGAACTGTCAATTCTCTTTGCGGGTAGCAGTCTACATATCCCGGTCGCTCCCATACACGCAATTCTGTCACCCCACAAACGTAAGATATTGTATCACCATGTACACTTGCAGCCGTGAGCCTCCACCAATTAGTCTTTCACCAGCGGTCCTGGTGATCTAGGACGTCACCATGAGCGCGCACAACCCCGAGCCCCAACTGCTAAGACTGACGGTTGGGGCGCGTAAACCACACAGATAGGCCATATTGAAAAATAACTGAAAAATAAATGTTTACTCAACAAAAAACCCCGTCAAAATTAAGCGCTTCCACCACCACAGTGTGTCGATAATCAAGACTCACAAATATCATCAGCTGTAACAAATTAACTCTAAAAAAGAAATGCCATATGCCTTACACTCATACAGGCCAGTCACAAATCAGAAAAAAATAATTTAAATGCACCCACATGCATTAATAATTGAGCAGTATAAATGGACTTATCTGAGTGAGCAGCAGCACTAAAAGAAGGAATAGGACTAGTTGCTGGGGGTTTTATTATGTTTGAACGTTTTAAGATTCTAAGTTCTAGAAGCTTTAAAGATGCTGCTGAGTGGTGGCAATATAGAATTTACTGCATAATATTGGCCTTCGGGTCTTGACATAAAATCAGGTCCTGGATAGCTAAAAGTCAGACAATATGTCTAATACATGTATTTGGTGAAGAAGAAATGTAAAATTGTCGGGCAGGGCAGTCACGAAGGGTGTAGAGAGTCCTCATCATAATTCGTTATTTTTAAGTAATGCAGCTGTGGTGAGTGATACAATGGTTTCCGGCTCACACCAAGAAAAAGTAGAGTTTCTCATCACACTTTTTCAGCGAGCCCACTGTGGGAGGTATCATGGATTCTAAGGCAGCAAAGGGTGGAGAGTCTTTACATCTACCCGTAAAGTGCAATAATGCTTAGGGTTTGGGTTAAATTGCAGAAGAGTGTGGGTCTCACCACATTCCTGACTGCCTTCACACCAATCTTCAGCAATAAGCATTTCAACCTGGTGTAGAAAGGGAATGCTATTAGAAATGTAAGGCTGGCAGTTATCTTAAAGACAAAGGGGCCATTAAGTTGTTCCAACAAATTCAGGTGTGGGTTATGGTCCAGAGGAAACAGAACAGTTTAGATACTGAGAGGTGAGGCACCAGTTGGTACACCCTGAGGTATGTAAAGGGGCCACAAGGCAGCTAACTGATTTTGAGAAAATGATTAAGAAGTAGGGTGGGATGCCACATGCAGTATCACAAATATATAAACTGCTTCATCGAGCTCAGGAGTGGCCATATGCCCATTTCAATTAACCTGTAAGAAAGAGCTGGGAAATAGTATGGAAGCAAAAGCATGGACATGTGTATGTGTACTAGTAAGTTGACTAGTTACACCTAGAGAAAGGAATCCCTCTTTAATGCGCTTTACAGATGTTACAAAACTTTAGGACAAGTGCATGAGTTTAATAAAGTCAGATCATAGAGATGCTGACGAGAGTGTGGAATAGAATGCTCAAGCAGAAACATTGTGTGGGCATGTCAGAATTCAGACATTCCTGGCAAGAGGTATAGAAAGATATCAAATCTGTAATGATATGGACTTGTTGCATGCTTCTAGAGCCGTTATTCTGGGACTTAATGAATGGAAGAAAGAGTAGAGAAAGTTAGTGGAGCAGTTACTCTTATTGGCAAAAGAGGCTATTCTGACTGAATGGGGTGCTATTGGCTAACTTAGAATCTGCAGGGGTAACATAGCAATATGCGGGCTGTGGGTCCTCGTTTTGAAGTTTCCCTTGCAAGGCTTAGTCTTCACTATCACCATTTTCTGTTACGGGTGAGACTAATTTTCTTTTAGCATTTTTCATTCGCTGGGGTCAGGTTCCCAGGAAGAGGCATGATGGTACTACCAGTAGAAATTGGATGGACTTCTGGTCTGGCAGGCAATAGGGGAACACATTGTACTCCGAGCCTGCAGATCCCTGCGAAGCTTAGCCTTCTCCACTAATCCCAGTGAAAACTTGAACAGCATTTTGGCATCAGCTGGTTATATTCATATACTCGTCATTTGGAGTACCATTATTTTAAAAAAAGTTCAGCTTCATAGGAGCCCCAACATTTTACTCTGTTCCCCATCACGTGTTGAAGAATATCAGTATGTTAGTTTTTTGTTGTTTTTTTTGTTGCACTAAACCAAAGTCCGAAACACGTGATTTAGTAAAGAACTGACTTGGCGCACTTGCTGCTATATACCGTTTTAATATTTTAAAAGTATGGAATAAAGTCTGAGGTTTTATGGACTCATTTTGATGCCGGAGAGCAATTTTGTAGTCCGGGTATACCTGGCAATGGCGTAACACAGCCCCTCCTCCCCTCCCCCTCCCCCCGCAGCCCCTGCGGTTCGGAGAGCCCCCCCAGCTCGGGGGGGGGGGGGCTCAGCAGAGTACTCTGGCTGGAGAGCTCCAGATTGAGTCTGGAGGGTGGGCCCCTCCACGTGCTTTGCAGGGGGGGCCCTCAAGTTTTGTTACACCAGTGATACGTGGACCCCTCAAGTGGAAATATTGTAGAATGTAACATTTGATAAACAGCAGTACATTTTCTTGTGTTTATCGCATTTTAGCTGCCGTTAATATCCTCTAATGCTGTGTCCAGCTTTAGTGCGATTTCATTGGACTTAACAAACTCGAAGTTTCCCTCATATTCTGAATGCGGGAAGCTTCGGTGTTGCAGCCAACTATAGAATGTGGCGACCCGGAAGAATATCTTTTCACTAGCTTAATTCAAGACAGTAAAATAAACCAGGCTCACATCATCTGTGACAACATATTTTCCGTTTTCTGATGTTTCAACTTCACCTTTAATTTAATGGGTGTTGAGCTGAGCTTGAGTTTTTTTCTTTTTATGCTTAATGTTGCAGCACTGAAAGATAAACTAGTAAATGACTGAATATGTTAAAACCCACAACATTCAGTTTAATTGAGTGCCGGCGAAAGTAGGCACCCTAAGCTTAACGCACTCTACTTTTCAGTGAATTAGCATAACCACAAGGAAATGTATTAGTTAGAAATCCTATTAATTATGAAATTAGATTTTATGGGAATTGTATTGCCTTGTACTAAACCGATTTATTAATTATTCATCAATGTTGCAGTTCACACTAACACTCTAAAATAGCACATATTTTTCTTATGGGAATGTTACTTGCACTTTGTGTATGTGTGTTTGTGTGTATTTGCGTGTTGTCATGTTTGCATGCGAGCAAATTATGGGTAATATTTAATAGGAATAATCCCCTCCCTATCTGAAGAGAAGCGAAATGATAATCTTCCATCAGTCACTGCGCATTGATACTTGGCGTCAAGAAGAGTTCTCCTTTATGAAGGAGGCATTGAAATATCCCAGATGGAAGTCTTTATTACTATAAGACAGTGTGGCTGCTCATAATAGTATCCACTGTAGAAAAGACCACCAAAGCTTTCAGCCACTGCTTATCTTTTTGTTTCTTGGGTGTGGTGCACCAGTCACAGCTCAGATAGGTGTGACCACTTCTGGCTCTTGTTCTTACTGTTCTTAGGTCTACCTCCTTTCTTCGGTATTAGTGTGTCCCTGCCCCAATGTCCTTGCCTCTTTCTACCAGTGCACTTGTCCTGGTGGCCCTTTCTTTTCCCAATGTCCGTGTCTTGCTATGCCTTCCTTCTTCCAGTATCTTTCTTTCCATGTCTTAGTGATCGTAAAAATTCCTTTTGAGATACACAGCCATTTTCATAAAGTTGGGCTCACTTTTCGAAACACAACTTTTTCTTGACTGTAGTACTTATGTGGAGGCATTTACATAACATTATTCAAGGCTCAAAATTGGATGCTGATAAGCAGGGCACAAATCTTAAAAGAAGAAGTGGGGGAACGCTGTCACCGGAAGTGACGTAACGACAGGAAGTGACGACACATCGGGCTCATTGCCTCCCCTCGCTCACCCCTTAGATGCGATTGCATCTGAGAAGTCAGCGTGTGAGCAGCGTGCTGTGAGCTCCGATCTTGTCCCAGAGAGGCCAAAGAGTAAAGTCCAGCTGTTTGGCAGGGGGGACGGCGTCCACCCGGTAAAATAAGTGGGGGGATGCCGTCCACCCGCGTGGTACCCCGACTCGAGCCCTGCTTATAAGGGTGAGATGTCTATGAAATGTCATCTGTGTCACCAGTCGAAAGATCCTCTGCTACACCCTGTTTTTGCAAGGCTCTATTTACAGAAAAACGGGCATTGCTACGGCCAAAATGTCACTACACAGGGACCTGATCGTGAGATAAGGCTGTGTGCGCTTGCTTATCGGGTGCAGACCCACGATCTTCGGGTAGTTTTGTAAAATACATGTAAATGGCATTTCATAAGATGCAAGCTTCCCCATTAATTATGGTGCAATTGGGGTATATTGTAGTAATTCATCTTTGAATGATTCATGGAAACAATTTTTAAAAATATAACATGTTAGCACAACTAGAAGTTGATGCGATTCTTATAGGCTGATAAGGAAATTTTTTAAACCCATGCCTACAATTGTATGTTATGTTTTGGGAACTTTTATGTATTTAATGGCAACATGAGTATTATTGAAACGATTTAAAATAATTATGCAATCAATTATTTACTTGCTTACTCTGCCCCAGTTTATTTGGCACCGACATTCTACGGAGAAGCAACATTCCTATGAACATGATGTTGATGCAATAAAAGAGAAATTGTTTTTTGGGAGAGTGTGGTTATCTTTCAAATACCTTTAGTAAAAAAAATGTGTCATACGCATGCTTCGCACATAAGATTATGCTCGTCAGTTCAACACATGTGACAGTGCATACCCACTGAAGCTGCTGCTTTTGACTTCCATCCTGCACCCTTATGTAGGACGAGACAACCAAGCCCACATCAATCTCCACAATATAGAATATATTTGACCTTCTAAAATGTAAATTCAGTAGTCTCCCTATGCCTTGTACAACCACAGATAATGTCTGTAGATTGTATTGTGGTGTATATATCACAATGTGGCCACAGTGTGCAACATTCCTTTGTCTACTGATAAAAACGACAATCATGGCAACATGGGAAGTGATAAAGAACAAGAATAAGGCAACATGGTGGTTATGGTGCATCGAATGCAAAAGGCCTTAGTAATTCATCTGCTATTTCTCTGTTGTTGTTTAGCCTAAAAACTGGGGTTCGTACTTTGAACATTCTGGACAAATGCTACATCAGTTTAGTAGCAAAATCATTTCAATATGACTTAGAAAAAATATAAACTTCAGAAAAATGTAGACCTATTAGTTATCAGAAAGTACCATAATAGTTAGTACACACGGATCAGGCTGGGTTTATCCTGGGGTGAAACACAGCAATCAACATACAGCAGCTACTAGCCATCATGGACTCATGAGATCATGACATTCCTGAGACACCGGTGTTCGCAGTGGATATCAAGAAGGTCTTTGACAGCCTTGAGTGGTCCTTCCTTTATGTGGTGCTGGATGCCATGGGTCTGGGAGGTGGGTTCGCGGCGTGGGTAAGGTTGTTGTACACCAACCCTGTGGCGAAGGTGCGCACAGGTAAAATGATATCAAACGCAGGCAGCCAGTGTGGAACACGCCAGGGATGCCCCCTCTCACCACTGCTGTTCGCTCTAGCTATGGAGCCCTTGACTTCTTGAGCGCGACAGGGGCAGGCCTTCAGAGGCCTCCGGGTAAGAGGTGTGCAGCACCACATAGCACTATATGCACACCTGCCTTGAAAGCCCTGCATTGGTTACCGGTTGCCTGAAGATCCACGATCAAGTTTCTTTGTATCACCCACAAAGCAATATATGGAATGGGACCGCTCTTCATCAGGAATAAAATCACTAAACACATTCAACAAAAGAACCTCCACTCTAAAGGGGCATCCCGCCTCAAAATCCCAAGATACACGAAAAAAATCATGGTGGCACATCCTTCCCTGTTCAACCAGCCAAACTATGGAACTCTTTACCGCCCAAAATAAGATCCACCGACAACCACTTTATCTTCAGAAAACTACTCAAGAATTGGCTCTTCCCCACATAAGCACCATACACAAAGAGAAATTTACAGCATATCCCTCTGTATATAAGCATTTCTTTTCACTATAGATATGTACCTATCTTTGTGTATTGCTTTGTATAAACATGTAGAATAATTATGCTGATGAAAAAAAATGGTCTACATGTACTTGCTTCCATTGTGCATCTATGTACCTCCATGTGCTTGGATCTGTGTGTCTGCTACTTTTCTCCTGAAAAAGCATATCCAATGCACTACCCTATTTCTCATCCTGAACCTCTATCAATAGCTTTAATCTACATATACTTACCTATGTTATGCATCTATATACTTTCAATGTACTTATGGATCTCTTTATTTAGCACTTTCTTCTAATCTGGCATTTCCAATGCACTGCCCTATTTCACAGTCTATACTACTCTCAATATATCTTCTAGCCCAACTTTCTGACTCATCTCAAACTTCTTTCTACTACTCTTTCCAATGCACTACACTATCTCTGACATATACATCTATCAACAGGTGTGGTGACGACCCTTCCGATCCAAAGAAAAGAAACCCCTTAGTTGTGGAGTCCCGCAGGGGTCGGCTCTTAGCCCCCTTTTCTTCAATGTCTATCTGTCTCCACTGGCGAGGGTGATAGAGGCCTATGGAGTCAGAGTGGTCTCCTATGCTGATGACACTCAGCTAATATTTTCGTTTAGAGACCACTCTGACAATGGACTAGCTAAATTCAAAGCTTGCCTCTCTAACATTGTATCTTGGATGACCTCTAATACCCTGAAGTTGAACACCGATAAAACTGAGGTGCTGTTCTTCAACCAACAATCCCCATCTCTGCCATCCTTGTGGTGGCCGTCCGAGCTGAACCCTCCCCCGTCTCCCGTTACATCCGCTCGGAATCTGGGTTTTCAAAATGACTACGAGTTATCATGCAAGACTCAAATCCAAAAAGTCACCTCCGCATGCTTTGGCAAATTGCGCATGATAAAAAAGATCTCCCCCTACTTGCCCATGAATTCTATGAGAACTATCGTGCATGCCCTCATCACCTCCCATCTAGACTATTCCAATAGCCTATATGTGGGGGCCCCAACGTATCTTCTACATTGGTTACAGATAGTTCAGAACACGGCGGCCAGGCTGATATGTAACATCCCTTATCGTCACCCTATCTCCCGGCACTTAAAGATCCTACACTGGCTCCCGATATTCTATTGCGTCCACTTCAAAGCCCTGGTCTTGACTTTCAGGGCCCTGAATGGGAAGGGTCCAGGTTATCTCAGACGCAGGCTCAAGCTAGTCCACTCATCACGAGCCCTTAGATCCAACCACCTCCATCTCCTGCTCCCTCCCCGCTTCCATCGATCTAGAAAAGGTGGCAGAGCTTTTGCGGTAATCACTGCAAAGCTATGGAATGCCCTTCCATTAAACCTCAGACCGATCAAATCAGAATCCCAGTTCATCGGAAAATTGAAGACAGGGCTGTTCTCCAGCTATTAGCTTCCATGGTCACTGCCGCTGCTGTCCTCAGCGCCGGGACACCCCCGTTGGGGGTAGCCACGTGCTCTATACAATTCATAAATAAATAATAATAAAATAAATAATAAATAATATCAATATATCCTCTACATCCACACTCTCATTTATCCCAAACCCCATACCACTACTATGAGCCCCAAAATAACCCTTTCTACACTCTCTCCTACATTACCCCTTCTTGCATTATCTAACACCTCTTTTACTATACCGATCCCCAAAACAAACCTTTCTAAACTCTTCCCCGCCAAAAACCCTTTTTACACATCCAAAAGCCTCCTCGTACTGCTTTGACATAAAAAAAGAAATAAAAAAAACCCTTCACTCTTTTATCCCTCCACTATCCTTTTCAATCAAAATAACAGACTAACATGTTCACGTCTCAAATTCCATATTCCACTATACTAATTCACCACTAATCCTTTATGGGTTCCAGAGTAGTGTGCAACTCAACAATAAAGTGTTTCAACACCCCATCAGGGTTACAAGCGCTATATAAATGCAAACCTTTTTCCCTTTTCTACCCCTCCCCAACCCTTCTCAATCCAAATAACTGACTAACATATCCACCACTCAAATTACTTAATATTTCACTATACTAATATTCAACACTAATCCTTTATGGGTTTTGGAGTAGCGTGCTACTAGCCAGAAAAGTTGCTTTAACACCCCATCAGGGGTAACAGGTGCTATATGAATGCAAACCTTTCTTCCCCTTATATCCCTCCGCTATCCTTCTCACTCCAAATAACTGACTAATATCCACCATTCAAATTACTTTCATATTTCATTATACTAATTCACCACTAATCTTTTATTGGTTTCCGGATTAGCATGCTTCAACACCCCATCAAGGGTTAAAAGCGCTATATAAATACAAACCTTTTTTTTCCTCTTCTATCCTTCTGCTATCCTTCCAAATCCAAATAACTGATTTAACTATTCACCACTTAAAATGTACTTGCATGTTTCACTATACTAATTCAACACTAATCCTCTATGGGTCCCGGAGTAGCGTGCTACTTGCTGAAAAAGCACTTTGACGCCTCGTCATGGGTAGTAAGCGCTATGCAAATGCAACTACAATACAATACAGTAAACATTTAGCAGTGCATCACAACACACAAAGTATACTAGTTCTGTTATCAAAGAGCTTTTTTAAGAGTAATCTCCTAATAATAATACCTAAAAAAATGTGTTGATGCACCATCAGCCATGTGTCAACATGGACCTCTATTGGTAGGTGATTTAGCCTATGCTGAGGTGGGTCAGTCATGTGTAGGATGTTGGAAAAGTTGTTTATCTAAGGATGAAATTATAGCACAGTAAACATTAATTGTTGCATCTCCAGATACTTTTTGTAATAGCTGAAACATTCCATGAATCACTTAGGCGTTAAATTCTGTATAATAAAAACCTTTTTGTTTGCAGTGCAGTCCTCTGCAACCCTGGCCATAGAAGAAAGTGAACTTATCAGGCGACAAACCTCAAAGGGACTGACTACATTAGCAGGCTAAGGCTTTTCTTTTAAGACTCCCCAATAAGACACACTGCTTCAGAGCAGGATTAAGCTGCTGAATCTCATTATCATAGCGATCCTGTTTGGCCACTTTCATCATGGGCTCTGCAAGGCATTCATAGTGATTTTATTTGGTATGTGGGTGGAAAAATTAGTTTTGACTCATCTGGTTATTTGTACACCCCAACACCCCCCTTTGATTCCTGTCACTCAGAATCTTGATACCTTGTTGCCAGCAGTGCTTGATGTTTGTGACTCAGAAGTGGAAAACTTCATACACAGGGACCATTATAAGAATATATTGCTTCAGTTAAAGATCAATGCCTGTGCAATTTCTAAACATTATATGAATACAATTAGCATTTGTCGATATCACCAGGTGGGATCACCTTTGGGATCTTGGCTCAAGGCTTCCTCAGAGAAAATGTCCGAAGTCTATGTGAAACAACTAGACTTGCTACAAAACTTTTATTGAAGAACTTTAAAGATCCAAAAGCATTTGCTAAAAGGGCATAATGTAGAAAAGTGATGCAAAAATGAAGAAAACTGTATGTATAAGTCACAGCAGTGGCGGCTGCCACATACAAAAAGTGGTGAGGCGGGTGGAGGAGGTGCGGGGAGAGCACAGGGGGATAATAATGATAAAAAATAATAAAAAATGCTTACTTCAATCTGCCTCCCGCGTTGCACCTCGGTGGTCTTTTTCCTACTTCTTTGTCCCAGCAGGCACTGGGGCGTCATCAGACTTTGTGTGCAATCCCTGCACTGCACTCAGCAGCGCGGGGATTGGCCTGAGCAGGCTGCTTTGACGTTCTGCTTAGGACAGGGAGTCTGTGCTGTTTCTCCAGCCTGACTGTTCAGTACAGACGGGCTGGAGAAACCTAAATGTGCATATGTGTTTGGCCGGCCAAACACGCATGTGCAGAAACCAGTCCTCCTCCCCCCTCCAATGGCCCCGGCCCCACCCCTGCCTACAGCACTGGCTCAGAGCCAGCATCTGAAAAGTAAGACAAATTATCTTTTACTTTTCAGCTGCTGACTCTAAGTCAGTGGGCCGATGCTCCTCCGCCATTGCGGAGGAGCCACCACTGGGTTAAAGGTTATAAATAAAACATTGTCCCATGAGAGTAACGAAAATGTTGCTCAATGTTATCCAATGCATAAAACGTAAAGGAATATAAAACATGCACTTGACTGGAATGTAGGCATGTTCTCAGCTGACCCACGATTGCATGTGGGTAAATACAAGTAACTGATTGGCTCTGTAGAAACCTTTTGCTTTCAGACTTAATCCCATTTCCAAATGAAGATGTCTTCAGTGACGTAATCCTGGATATTTTGTTTGTTGACAGCTTCATGTGATAAGACTTGATGATAGGTGTATTTGAAAATCCTGCCAAAAACTCGAAATGAGAGAACATTAGACAATTAAATACGTTAAGGTTGCATCTTTTGCAGGAACCGCTGGCCCATTGTGTGTTCCTTCAATGGAAGTCAGTTTACAAAGTCCAAACGTTTGCTACAAGTTCTGTTACCACTGCCAACGTTAAAATAAAAAATCCTCAGATCTTCAGGATTAGCTGATGAGATTCAACGCTGCTTCCTGCAGTTGCAAAGAGGGATCTCCAAACTCAGCTTCCAGGTCCTCAAAAACGTTCAGTCCCAATTGGTCAAATCCAACACTCTCCAGCAGGCAACAGATATCTCTCTCACAGGACATCTTTGCATCGTTCAACTTCAGGAGGGAAATCGTACAGAGTAAAAAAAGGCTTCACTGGAAAGGCCTTGACCTCTTTAAGCCATCTGGATCAGAAGGAGTCTAGAATACCAGTCTGTTAGACATTGTGGAAGCAAACGTTTGGGCAGAGAAGTAGTTACCTCTCTCCAGTGGCACTAGCAGCCATGCAACAGTTTATCAGTGCAGCACAAAGAGTGGTGGTCTCTCCTTTTCAACTCTAGGTCTACATTTTCTGCTCTAACTGAGTTAAGAATGACATATTGAAGGATAAAATAAACAGTCATTATTGCTGCAAAGTAGCAGCGTCTAATAAAGTCCCTATGCTTTCCTTCCACGGTTTTGCAGCAAAGTGATACACTTCCATTATTGGGTGTAGACTTTGGTCTTTGAGGCTCTTCCAGAGTTAAAGGCAAGAGATATTCCAAATCCCAAATTGTGCTATTCTGTATGTGCTGTGTACTACCCTTCCCTGTCTTCCAACTCCATTCATGGCCCTCATAGTTCAGCCAAGGAGCTTCGAGTGCATGTTCTCCTGGTACTATCACTTGACCCAGGCCTCCATTGGTGTATGGCACAAACAAGACTCCAGGGGACCTTTCTGAAAGGAAAAGGTGCTGTTGACTCTATTCAGGGATATTCCACTTGAAAGGCCCTAGAACGCTTTACCCTGGGCATTGCTTGGCAAGTCCTTCGGTGCGGAAGCCAGAGAGCAAGGACATCAGCAGGTGTGATGTGAATGCAGCTGAGTTTAGGCGGGCAATAATTTATATCTGCTATAAGGGTATTCGATAACATGCATTTAACTTGACTGCCCATCTCTTCAGGTCAGGTTCCCTGTCTGCAGCAATTTTTTTGCCATCAGTTTGCAATCAAAGGTTAAAGGTAAATGTCACATTACATTTTCTATAGTAGGAGATACTATCATCAGCAGAAGCTACCAGGAACCATGCAAAATAAAGTATTAGTGGAACAAATATGTTCTTCACTCGTGCTTCCCATATCTATAATGCAAAGGGGACCTACACATAGACACCAGTTTATCATAGTGTCAGTTATGGCAATTTGGAAACACCCATCCTTCACACAGACCCATGTGCCTGGGCAGCTATTGCATAGGTCAAAATTCCAGAGGTCTGGAACAAAATAAGGGTGGGATATTGTCATAATATAGATTCTCGTACAACAAGCTTAACCAATAAGAATGCAGCAATTACAGCTGCCTTTTTGTGGCACAGAAATGATAACAGTATCACAACCAAATGAATTCTTGGAACTGAGAATTGTTACTAAGACCTCTTAACATGTTACGCTATATTAACAGTTCGTGGACAGTACTGCTATTTCGATTTATACAAAAAATATCAGGAAATGTCTAAAGTTTAATTTTCAAAATATCATGATTAGGTCAGGGACCTAGTAATATGTACAAATATGGGAGGAAGAATGATGTTCATCTAATCTTTGAAATGATGGACTATCATGGAAGAAGCAAACTCAAAAAGTACTTGTAAAACAAAACTCTATATTAATTTCCACTGTTTTCAACATACCAAAAAGTGTAGTTTTTAATGCCCCGAAACTAGGGCTACTCTCTATTATAACTCATGAGGTCATCAGTGTGCTCTGAGGGCGGCCCCTCTGACATTTACAATCAGGAAATGGAAAATGAAAGAGGCACCTGCGGTGAGCGGCCATCGCTCTGGTGTTGGCTTCACTCTGTCTCTCAATCACAGCCAGAGGAAGCCGCGCAGTACTGGACTCAACATCGATCTAGAGACGCAAACATAGTTGGCCCAAGGACATGACATTGTGGTCATTTTTACAAAAATAGCTCCTGTTTTCGTTACTGTTCAATCATCTGCCCCTACTGCCCTCTGTGTGCGCCGCATGGACTGGCCACACCCACCACCACAGGTGTTCTAAATTCAGTTTAATTAGGTATGCCTCACCCTTTGACTTCATATAAAGCAAGGTGGTTTAAAGCAAGTTAAGCGCTAGCTGCTGACATCTGAGCCATATCATAACAATGCGTGTCGTGTAAGTGCGCATAGATGCAACAGCTGATGTGTCCTGCTAATTTGCGAAATTAGCTATGCAGAACAGGTGCTTGTGACCTAACTCTGTCAGATACCACGATCTGGAAACTGTATAATTGGTGGAGTTTTCACATACGATGCAGCCAACGCAATTTCGAAAAAATTCATGCGCAGTGGGATAGATCCTGTGGGTATGGACACACCGGGGGTCGTGTTGCAGTGGGTGCAGAAGAAAAGGTCACACACAGGAAGATACGTTACGGGATAAAAGACCACATGCGGTCCTAGCGCCTTTATTATATAGCCTCTGGCAGCGCCTGGCCAGAGGATATACAAGGTGCTGTTTTTTGGTCAGATTAGCACCGCAGGGTGGGGTGCTAAGGTCATTACACGCCTCCCCAACTTGACATAGACCTTTGTTATTCTACTTGACAGTCAAAGTCTCTGAGACTTTGGCTTGGTGGTGGATTTGGCCTCAGGTTTTAGCGCCGATGGTGGGAATTGCTGTCCCCGCCTTCAGACCTTGGCTCACGCTGAAGGTGTTTTGGTGCTTTCCCTTGTGCTCAGTGGTCTATCAGTGGGGTAGGTTGATGGATCTTCTCCTGGGTCAGATTGCGTGCCTGGGTCATCCCAGGCACCCTCCTCATCCTCTGATATTGGGGTCCTTTCGCTGGGGAAGTCTACCTTTCACAACCACGATATATTTCTCATGACGGTCTCTTGCCCCCTTCTGGCTGTAACCATGGTGCCAGTTGTGTGGGTGATCATCCATGTACCTGGTTTGAAAGGTGTCCGAACTTGCATCCCAGCTTTCGGTCCTTTATTAGCACAAGATCTCCTGGCTGGAGCTGTCAGGACTTGGCCTGTCTCTTCAGGCTTAAAAGCTTGTTGGTTCTGGTGCGCCTGGCCTGAGTGCCGGCTGGTTCATATCGGGTTGGCACCCATTGGTGGGAAATGAGAATGGTGTCCCGCCAGCGTCTGTTCAACAATAGGGACCAGGGGGACCACTGCGTGGTGCAGTGGGGTGTTCCCTGGTACTCTCTCAGGAATCGGTGCAAGCTGAATTCAGGTTTGGAGCCTTCTGCAACAGCGAACCTGAGGGCTCTGTTCAGCGTGTGCATAAATCACTCTCCCTCGCCATTGGCTTGTGGCCACTGTGGAGTGATGCAGCGGTGCTTTCTGCTTAAGGTTGTGAGTAGTTCTTTAAATTGTGACCCCTGGAACATCTGCCCATTGTCCATTTTTTTTTTCTGTAGGAGGCCAAACAGGGCGAAAGTCTTTTTCAGCACCGGAGCAACACTCGTAAAAGTTGTTGAATCCACTGCCTAGACTATGGGATAACTTAGATTAACTCTCAATTGTCACTGCTGTGATTTGTCCATCTGCGAAGCTCCCAAAGTCGTGGATTATCTGGGATCAAGGGGTTGTGCATGGTTCCTCCGTGATGATTGGTGCTGGTGCTTTCTACAGACTTGTGAGCTGGCAAGATAGGCACTGTCTCATGAGATTGTCCACTTCGGCATCCAGGCCTTGGAACCAGACATGAGCTGTCTGTGCTGTCATTGCTGTTGTCCACAGTGAATGGTGAGTGATGGGAGAGAAAAGCAGCAGGGTTCTTGGATCCTTATCGGTAGACTACCGCCATCTGGTAATGCTGCAGCTGGATTGTCCAACGTTAGATCTGAGGTGGGGTATGTGGGGCTGTGCCATGGAATAAGGGGGCGTGTGGCTGGTGATCGGTAACCACGTGGAATGGCCATCCACAGAGCTAGAGGTGGGAGTAACCACATGCCCACTTGATGGCCAGTGCTTCTTGTTCTTTTTGTGAATATTGAGTTTCTTTGTGTGAGTGCTTTGCTCATGAATGCGAGTGGTGCTCACTTGCCCATTCCACTTCTTGGGTGCGCACAGCTCCCAGGCCTACAGGACTGCCATCAACCAATAATTCAGTGTGACTCTTGGAGTTGAAGTAGGCCATTGTTGTCTTATTTAGTAGAGCCACCTCTATGTTCTGGAAAGTCTCTTCTTCACAGTGGCCCCATGTCCAGGGAGCGTCCATCTTGGTAAGAAATCGTAGAGGCTCAGCCACTGTCCCCAGGTTCGGAATGAACCGGCCACAGTATGTGGCCATTCCCAGGAAGCTGCGTACTTCCGAAACTGTGGTTGAAGCCGGTGCTTGCTTGGTGGCGTGTGACTTGCAAAGGTCTACCTGAACTCCTTGGTTGAATACATGGCCAAAAAACTCGATTGAGTTCTGGAAAATAGAGCACTTATCTTTATGGAGGGTAACTCCATGATCGGATCGCCATTTCAACGCTGCTTGGAGGTGCCAGTGGTGTTTGTCAGTGGTTGTTGAGTGGATCAATATGTCATTGCTTACGTTCATTACACCTTGTAAGCCAGACAAGGTCTCCCGGATTGCATCTTGGAAGACATCCGCCACTGATGAGATTCCAAAGTTCAGCCGCTTGTACCGGCATAGCCCTAGATACATTAAGAGAACGTACTTATATAGTGGCTCTCCCTTGCCAGCAGCCATTGGTACCCAGCGTTGAGGTCCAGCTTGGAGGACCACCTTGAGCCATTTAGGTCTGCAATGATGTAATCTTTCGTTGGCGTTATGTGCATCTCGCGTTTAATGGCTTGATTGGTGAGGCGCAAATCTATACATAGTCGTATCTTGCCTGGTTGCTTCAGTTTCTCAGCAATCACCATGGGGGACACCCACAGCCTCGGACCAGAGACCTTATCGATTACTCCTTGCTTTTCAAGTTTGTTGAGATCTTGCTCCACCAGTGGTCTCAGGTGAAACGGTACACATAGCTGGAGGGCTACCGGCTTGATGGACTTGTCGATGTGTAGTTTGATGGGAGGAGCTTTCAGGCACCCGAGTCCTGGGAAGAGATCTGGGAACTGGCTTAGGATCTCCTCTGTCTGGAAGGCCTTCACTGTGTGTGCGAAAACTCCTAGAGCCAGGTCCTCCGCAGTGTGGCATCCAACAAGAGTATCTGTTTCCTTGTCGATGACATGGAAGGTGGTCATGATCTCCTAGCCCTCTGCTTTTATTTGGACGATCATTCACCCTTTTAAGGGTAACGGTGTCTGGTTTTCGTATGTACAAATCTTCGTGTTAGTCGGATACAGAGGTGGCCGTGGCTGGAGGCGTCGATATTGCTAGATCCCCATATGTATAAAGAAGCCCCAGTGTCGATAAGGGCCTTCATGCTGGAGCTTGCGATCTCAACTATGCATATAGGTTGTCGACTTCATTTGAGATCATTTGTGAACTAGATGAGGAATATTTCCTCCTCCTCATATGGGGATGAGTCTTCAATTCAGTGTCAGGGACTAGGCATTATCTTGGATGCACCCTGGGATTCCGGATCTTCCAGGGACAGTTGTTTTACTAATTTCGAGGGTAATCGCCTACCTGGTATGCCTTTGCTTCTAGGCCCACCTGTGCAGGCAGTAGCAAAGTGGTTTATGGCTCCACACTTCGAACATGTCCTTCCTTGCACTGGGCTTCCTTTGAGGGGGTGTTCTTCTTGCCCACAATACCCACAGCGGGTCCGAGATAGAGGAGGGGCTGACTGTCTTGGCTTGTTCCCCCAACCTCATGCGTGAACTGCTTTAGGGATCACTGAAATAATATCGAGGGACAGAATATCGACCAACAAAAATATCGTTGACAAAATATCGTCAGACAAAATATCGAGTTTCTATCTACAAACAGGTAAGTACAAAAATATCGAGTTAAAAATATCGTTTACAAAAATATAGTTGTAAAAAATATCGACTTTAATAAAAACAATGTTTAATTACATTAATATAAAAAATTAATTACTAAAATATACTTAACAATACTTAAAAAACCTTTTAATAATTAAATAATTAATGAAAGTAAAAAAATAATATTTTTTTAATCATATTTCTTAAAACATGTATATATATATATAGTAACAAAATGTAATTAAATAATAGCCAATATTATTAACGTACAAATACAAAAGAGTAAAAATTACTATTCCCACTCCAGTGGGTGCAACAGTAGGGAAAGCGTTGGATAGCGTAGGGGTTAAAATTACTATTCCCACTCCATGGAGTGCAACAGTGGATATATGACGTTACAACGCAACTTTTACAACGCACTACCATTACAACGTAAGTATTGGTAAGTATATAATAATTTTTATAATTTAAATGATTTAAAATTAATGTAATATAATTTAATTTCATTTCATTTCATTAAATTAAATTAATGTAAATTTAATTTTACTTTATTTTTACACTGTACCCCTGTACCCCAAAAACCCCAAACTGACCCTGAACCCTAAAAAAAACCCTTTACCCAAAACCCCAAAACTGACCCTGAACCCTAAAAATACCCCTTTACCCAAAAACTAAAAACTGACCCTGAACCCTAAGAATACCCCTTTACCCAAAAACCCAAAACTGACCCTGAACCCTAAAAATACCCCTTAACCCAAAAACTAAAAACTGACCCTGAACCCTAAAAATACCCCTTTACCCAAAAACTAAAAACTGACCCTGAACCCTAAAAAAAAACCTTTACCCAAAAACTAAAAACTGACCCTGAACCCTAAAAATACCCCTTTACCCAAAAACTAAAAACTGACCCTGAACCCTAAAAATACCCCTTTACCCAAAAACTAAAACCTGACCCTGAACTCAAAAAATACCCCTTTACCCGAAAACTAAAAACTGACCCTGAACCCTAAAAATACCCCTTTACCCAAAAACCAAAAACTGACCTGAACCCTAAAAATACCCCTTTAATTTAACATAATTAGCAATTAATCAATTAAATTAAATTAATTACCAATTACATTTTAATTAATTAACAAATATTTTTTAATTAACAATTAATTAAATATTACTACCAATTATTAAATTTACATATTTAATTAATTATAATTAAATTACTTCCCACCCTATTCCCCTATAAACCCACAACCCGCTACAGGAAATAAATTATTTTAATTTACATAATTAGCAATTAATCAATTAAATTACATTAATTACCAATTAAATTTTAAATAATTAACAAATATTATTTAATTACTAATTAATTAATTATTACTACCAATTAATACATTTACATATTTAATTAATTATAATTAAATTACTTCCCACCCTATTCCCCTATAAACCCACAACCCGCTACAGAATAAAATTACACAATAATTTAAAAAAAATCATTAATTAAAAATAATTATAACATAAAATGACACTTTTCACACATATTATAACATAAAAACACTATAAATAATTAAATATTATTTAAAAAACGATATTTTTCACTATCTAGATTATATACTTGGATATTTTCACTTTCTATATTATTTACAGTCGATATTACTTCACTTACCTTAAAAACGATATTTTGACTGTCGATATTCTGTCCTGTCGATATTTTGTCCAAACGATATTTAAAACTCGATATTCTGTCCAAACGATATTTTGGAGTCGATATTATGTCTGTGCACCCTGCTTTAGCACTTTCTATCTTCACCCATGAGTTCCTTTCTGGCTGTTGTGTAATGGCTAAGTCCATTGCTGTGGCCCTGGCAGTGGATAGGTTGTGGGACCAAGCCAGGATGAGAATATCATCCAGGGTGATATTGGCCTGCCGTAGGAGGAGGCCCTTAGTGTTTAGTTTTTGCAGCCTTGTATAATTTGCGCCCTTACTTCTTTCAGTTGTTCGCCCACTGTGCATGTACAGGCCAGTTCCCGCAGGCACGCGTAGAAAGTGTCCATGGACTCCCCTTCACATTGGCGGCCAAGCTTGAAGCGTTCATAGTCCGGGTTGAGTTGTGGGTTGAAACGCGAATTGAGCACCCAAACTGCTGCGCCATGTTCGGAAGCAGCACCCATGATGGGCAGGTGCACAAATAGTTTATAGATTTCCTCCCCACAGTAGTAGACCAGGGGGGACTTCTTGACAGCTCAGTTGGTCTCGCGAGTTGCGACAAAGTAGTTTTCCAGTCTTCCGATCCAGGTCTTCCAGCGAGGCGAGGCGGTGGCAGGGTCTGTGAACTCACTGAAGGGAAGCAGCACACTAACTTGTGTGTGTTAAGGTGTAGCCTGGGCGGGAGGTGGGCCTTGTGGGGGCGCTGCATTGATGGCATTGTCAGCCATGGCTGCAGAAACCTGTGAGCGCAGGTGAGGCATGAGTAGATGAGAAAATCCAAGGGTAAATGGCACAGCTAACCAGGAAGAGAGAAGGAAGATCTTGCAGTGACCAATGCTTGTTGACATATATCCTATATAAGGGCTCTGCAGCCTGGGGAGCAGCGGGGCACCCGGCGGCAGGCAGACATATCTCCCGGAGACGCTGAGCCGAGCACAAAGGAGGCGAGGGGGAGGGGCCACTCCAGATCACTCCATCCGAAGCAGTAAGGCCTCGTGCATGGCCACTCAGGTCAGCGGGGCTTGATCCAGCTATGTAACCACAACTCACCCAAGGCACTCGGAGCCGGCTCAGCATCAGTGGGCCGCGGAGCGTCCTGCTCAGCGAGGTCTGTGCTGATACCACTGCAATGATGCCCCAGCGACCAGGAATGCATATGCAGGTGAGGCTAATATTGTGACAGGTTGGTTGTGAGGGTTGTAGCCAATCCAACAGGGCATAGTTGGTGGGGTTGAGGAGGCCCACCCTCGTTGCCAGTGTGATCGGCACTGTGTCGCAGTGGGCGCGGAAGAAAAAGACGCACACACAGGTGGATATGTTACAGGCTAAAAGACCATGTGGAGTCTTAGCCCTTTTATTATATAGACTTCGGAAGTTCGACCACACCTGTCCAGGGGATGTACAAGATGCGGTTTCCAGATCAGATTAGCACCACAGGCGGTGCTAAATTAATTACACACATGACATTTCTGCACCCATGCACAACAACGCAAACCACGATCCTTCTCTTCCGCGGGTCAGGGTTTCCACTTTCTAATCATGGCAAGGCTACGTTTCCTTTTCATCATTACGAGGTCGGTAAAATGCATATCAAAATTGGATAAAATAAATAACTGTTTTTAACAGGATTTAGAAAGGGCCAAACAGTAGTATTACGTTGTGTAAAAAACCGGGACAAAACTATGATATTAAGCTGTACAGGTTATTATTAATATAAAAACAGGAATGGCAGCTTGCAACCCTCCATGACTAAATACTCATTGTATCTGATGCTACTTTTAAAGGCAAAGTCACATTCTAAAGGAATACTTCAATCCACCCACAATAGTATACTCTGCTTGTGTGAATTCCTGAAATGTTTCAAAAGGCAGTGACTTTAAATATCCCTAATTACAGCACATTTCAATTAGCAATTTTTGTTTTGCAATCTGTTATGTTTTTGTAAGAATTTAGTAATTGCTTACTGCACAAAAGAACGAATTATCTGTTCTTTTTCCAAGTAAAAAAAGGTTTTGTTTCTTGAGAAAGTGTTGAAACTCGTTTATCACTGGACTGTCCCATAGTATTCAGAGGTGGTTGAAAATAGGGCTCATTTTCTTACATATGCCAAGCTCTGACCCCAATCCGTCCGCGTTTCCGTGAACACCTGTTTCCCTGCATGAGCCTATTCCAGGCAGCCACTTTTGGGCATCTTACTCACATGTACAGCAGAGAAAAATAGATTGCCTTATTTTTTGTCTGCAGTGGTTACTATATTTGCAATCTGTCAAAGCAACACACAGCCATGCCTCAAACAAACTACTGACAAAAGTGCCTAAGTATACAGTGTTTATCTTTATGTGTTAAAAATGATACTTAACAGTCAATGGCAAAGCCAGTGAGTCTAACTTTAATATTTAGCGCATACAAATGCTGGTAGGAACAAATGCTGTTTACATGTGCTACAGGGGAAAATTCAGTTTAGCTCGTTAAAGAGAGACCAATTGGTTTTACCACCCTGCTTTCTGTGGAGAATGAATATAAACATAAAGGCTTGAATGTCAGAGAGGTTGATGACTGAATGAACCTCTCGAAAGACCGGAAGTACGCCGAATCTCCTTAACGACGGTGTTCAAATTGGAAGTCAAAAGATTCCTTATGAATAAATTCCTTCCGTAAATGGGCTAGGCTCTCCCTGATGATTTCGTTCCTACTCCCATTGTACCATCATTTACTACTACGTTTCTTTATGACATATTATGCCCCTCCTTCGCTACCCTTGTACAATTGTTTAATATGACTTCCTTGTGGCATTTGTCGTGTAATCTGTGATCATGCTTGTTTTATCCCTACCTGTTGATGTACTTGCATTATTGTCCTTATTTAATTATAAAGCCTTCCTAATGTAAAGCGCTCTGATATCCATTGGGATCTAGTTTGCGCTATATAAAACTTTATAAATAAATATATATACCTTTCAGATGTAAAATAGTGAGCAAGTACATTCCAGTGGTAGTACTTCCTAGAGGGTTGAAGGATACAATAAATGGATCTATCTATCTATCTATCTATCTATCTATCTATCTATCTATCTATCTATCTATCTATCTATCTATCTATCTATCTATCTATCTATCTATCTATCTATCTATCTATCTATCTATCTGTCTGTCTGTCTGTCTGTCTGTCTGTCTGTCTGTCTGTCTGTCTGTCTGTCTGCCTGCCTGCCTGCCTGCCTGCCTGCCTGTCTGTCTGTCTGTCTATCTAAATTCACTGGAAAAAAACAAAGGTTACAATTAGGCTCAGATTTCACTTTTACAAAACCATAGACATTCAGCAGTTATAGTTACCTAAGCTAACTATGACTTACACCTTGCAATGTACTGCTTATGATCTCACATATTACATCACTCAAGTCATGGTCAGTGACATCACTGATGACATCACTGATGACATTACCCTGTGACTATAAGTGTTTTGTAAACGTTTATGAGACTTAAAGGTATATACTAAGCTACCGAATAAGTTAAACGACTATTCTTTCTATACTAGTAATTAGTCATTCTATTTCTAACATATCTTATCTGAACGGCTGTGTGACTGTCTGTATCAGTGTGTGAGTGGATGTCTAAGTGGCTGCATTGGTGTGTGTGTGGATGTAAGTCACTGTATGGGTGTGTGCGTGATTGTGAGTGGCTGTATGGATGTGCTAGTGGGTATGTGAGTAGCTGTCTGGGTGAGTGAGTGGCTGTATTGGAGAGTGAGTGGGTATGTGAGTTGCTGTATGGGTGAGTTACTGGGTGTTTGAGAGGCTCTATGTTAAATTAGTATACTTTGTGTACTACTAATGTGTGATTCCTTTTTTAACATAGTTTATGTGAGTTGCTGTATGACTGTGTGTATCAGTGTGTGAGTGGGTGTCTGAGTGGCTGTACAGGTGTGTAAGTGGCTATATAGGTATATAAGTGGGTTTATGAGTGGCGGTTTGGGTGCCTGAGTGGCTGTATTTATTTATTTATTTATTTATTTATTGCCATTTATAAAGCGCGAACAAATACCCGCAGGCGTCTCGGCGCTAGACATTTCGCATAAGTTCAGCTCGGTATTATATGCTCCAAATGATTTTTATTTTTCTTTAATGGAAGCTATTGGTTAAAAAGCCAAGTCTTTAGTCTCTTGCGAAACTGGATGAGTGAGGGGCTTAGCCTGATGTCTTGAGGCAAGGTGTTCCATAATTTAGGGGGCGCAACCAAAAAGCGGTGATCGCCCCAAGACACTGTTTTGGAACGTGGGATCACTAACTGGTTAAGATTGGAGGACCGGAGCTGTCTGGACGGTTGATAGGGAACCAACTGGTCCATAAGAAAGTGCGGACCTTGATTGTTTAGAGCTTTATACACTATGCAAAGTGACTTAAACTTGATCCTATTCTGAATCGACAACCAGTGGAATCTTTTAATGTTTTCAGATATGGGCGCGAATTTAGGTGTTCCAGAGAGCAGACGTGCTGCGGCATTTTGTATCAACTGTAACTTCGTCGTGACCCTAACCTGACTATTTAAAAATAGGCAGTTGCAGTAGTCAAGGGATGATAGGACCAAGGAACTAACCAGAGTTCTGGTGGCTGCTGCTGGCAGGAACGGACTAATTTTCCTAATCATGCGTAATTTGTAGTGTGCAGTGGTTGCCACTTTGTTCGCATGATCCATAAAGTTAAGACCCTCATCAAAGGTGACTCCCAAGTTCCTAACCTTAGCTGCTGGACTTGGGGGTGCTCCAAATGTAGATGGCCACCAGGATGATGACCAAACTGGTGATAGAGGTCCGAAAATGACTACCTCGGTTTTATCGGAGTTGAGCTTCAGGCAATTTGTTGCCATCCACTCTCCAATTTCCAGCATTCCATTTTGGAAGCGTTGAGCCACCTCCCCTCCATCACCTTTGATGGCCAATACCAATTGTGTGTCGTCCACATAAGAGGTTAGGCTCATCCCATGTGCTTTGATGACATTAGCAAGGTCCGACACGTAGATATTGAATAGGGTCGGACTAAGGGATGAGCCTTGAGGTACCCCACATGGCAACGTGAGCTTCGCAGATTGGTAAGGCCCCAGGGTGACAGCCTGGGTTCTGTCTGTGAGAAATGATGCGAGCAGATCTCTTGCAGTATGGCAGATGCCCATCTTTCCGACACGGTCGACCAGGATCTTATGGTCGACCGTGTCGAAGGCCGCTGATAGATCAAGCAGTACCAAAACTGCTGTCCCGCCCCGGTCTCGAATTGCTCTCACATCATCTGCAGCTTTAATTAAGGCAGTTTCGGTACCGTGATACTTTCGGAAACCGAATTGTGTATCGTCCAGCAATCAGTGTTTCTCAATGTGCTCCGATAGTTGTGAGTTCATGGCCTTTTCAGCCACTTTAGCTATAAAAGGGAGGCTTGCTATTGGCCTGTAGTTTTTTAGTTCAGTTTTGTCCAGGCTTGGTTTCTTTAGAAGAGGCTTCAATAATGTATTTTTTAGAGAATTGGGATAGGTCCCGGAGCTCAAAATGGAATTGCATACTTGTGTGATGACCGGAATAATAGAGTCCATCACTGGTGGGAGGACTGAGAAAGGACAGGGGTCCAGAGCGGATCCTGTTTTAATTGTGGAAACAATGGTCCTCGTTTGGTCAATTGTTAGAGATTTGAAGCTCGTAAAGGCGATTGCTGGATGTGTGCTGGAAGGAGAGGAGTTCGTTATAGTGGGATTAGAAGTAAAGGCTTGGTAGATATCATCCACTTTAGCGAAGAAGAAATTGGCCAGAGCATCACACATTAATTGAGATGGGGTGGAGTAAGGTCGGGAACGTTGCCTGACAGAGTCTTGGTAATCTCATATAGTTGTTTGCTAGAGTTTTTGGCTTTCTCGATTTGATCTGAGTAAAATGATTTTTTGGCCTTTACAATCATTGCTTTATAAAACGGCCAGTGATTCTTTGTAATGGGTCCTGCTTACTAAATCATATGTTTTCCTCCAATGCCTTTCGTTGTTCCTATTGTGTTGTTTTTGCATTCTTAGTTCATCCGTGTACCACGGAGCAGTTGGAGTGGATCTGTTTTTAGATATAGACTTGATAGGAACTAAAAGATTGGTGGCATGGCCTAGCCAGTCCTGGAATTGTCGTGTTGCCATAATAGGTTCGGAGGACACCAGCGGTCGCATACTATCCAGCTGTGTTTTTAGATATAGCTGGTTTATGTTCTTCCAGGCTTTAAAAGATCCTGGACAGGAAGGAATAACTTTCTTATTCGAAGGAGCCTTAATTGTCATTTTACTAAATATGGCATAGTGATCGGTCCACGGCATCGGTAGGATGTCTGATACCTGTAAACCCTCGACATTAGAAAATATGCCATCTAAGGTGTGCCCCGCCAAATGGGTGGCAGAGGCGACCAGTTGTCTGAGCCCCAATGTCTCCATATCTGAAATAAGAACAGAGGTGTCTTTCTGGTTGTTATCTTCTAAATGGAAGTTCATGTCGCCCAAGACCGTATAGGAGTCTTCGGTGGCGAGTGATTCAAATATTGTACTTAAATTAGCCAGAAAGCGTGTCTTTATTCCTGGGGGTCGATATAAGAGTACCCCCTGAAAATTGTAAAGAGCACTAAGCTTGATTCCGAACTGCAGGGCCTCACATGAAGTGGCAGGAATGGGTGAGGTTTTAACAGCGAACCTTTCTCTGGCTATAATAGCCAGCCCACCACCTTTTTTCCTGACCCTGTCCTGTCGATAAACTTTATAACCACTTGGTGTTGCGATCACTAGATCAGGTTCCGATGAATCGTCGGTCCATGTTTCCGTAATAAAGAGGAGATTCAGGCTAAAATCGGTAATGAGATCTGCTATTTCCTGACTATGTTTGCACAGTGAGCGCACATTAATAAGGGCCATAGCAATTGATGTGCCTCTGCAATTAATTTGTAACTTAGCGTGCGTTTTGACATTGTTTATTCGTATCGCGCTGTTACAATGTGGACAAGGCATGGGTGAGGGTGTGGATGTGTGAGTGCCTGTATGGGCGAGTGAGTAGCTGAGTGTGTGTATAGGTAGGTGGGTGAGTGTGAGTGGCTGTATTGGAGAGTGAATGTCTGTGTGGTGGCTCTAAGGGTTAGTGAGTGTGTGTGTGTGTGTGGTTGTATGCATGTGTGAATGGGTATGTAAGTGGGTCCGTGGGGGTGGAAGTGGGTGTGTGAGTGGTTGTATGGGTGAGTGAGTGGCTGTGTCAGTGCCTGTATGGGTAAGTGAGTGGGCATGTGAGTGGCTGTATTGGTGAGTGAGTAGCAGTGTAAGGCTGTATGGGTGAGTGTGTGAGGACCTGTTTGGGTGAGTGAGTGGCTGTGTGAATTTCTGTATGGGTGATTGAGGTGTTGCATGTGTGAGTGGCTTGTAAGGGTGTGCAAGTGGGTGTATACGTGTCTGTATGGCTGGATATATGAGTGGCTGTATTGGTGATTGAGTGAGTGCATGAGTGGCTGTATGGGTGAGATAGTGGGTGTGTTAGTAGCTGTATGAGTGAGTGGATGTGTGAGTGGCTCTATGGATGAGTGGTTGGTTCTGTAAATACTGGCATTGGTCTGTGAATGGGTATGTGAGAGGCTGTGTGGGAGTGGGTGTACAAAAGTTATATGGTGTGTGAGTGGTTTGTGGATGATGACATCAGTGATGTCATGAAGATGACATCAGTGATGTCATTTGAGATGTCATCAGTGATGTCACTGGGCATGTCATGAGTGAAGTAATATGTGAAGTCATAAGCAGTGCATTGCAGGGGTATAAGAAATAGTTAGCTCAGGTAACTATAACTGCTGAATTTGTATGGTTTTGTACGAGTGAAATCTGAGCCTAAGTATATTGTTCCTATAACTTGATTTTTTCAGTGAATTCCTATGTTTAAAAAACATTCTATTTCCTGACTATAACGTTCCTAGAACCTTTGTTTTTTCAGTGAATTTCTATGATTTTTTTAAATTTGAATACATCCATGTATCTGTGAGTGAGCGCATGAGTGTCTAAGTGGGTCAGTGAGTGTGTGAGGGTGTGTATCGATGTCTGAGTGGGTCTGTGAGTGGATGTGAGAGTGTCAGACTGGGTTTGCAAGTGCCTCCATGAATAGTTGAGTCAGTCTGTGAGTGGGTGCGTGAGTCTGAGTGGGCCTGTGAGTGGGTGCGTGAGTCTCTGAGTGGGCCTGTGAGTTAGTACTTGAAACTCTGAGTAGGCCTGTGAGTGGGTGTGAGAGAGTATGAGTGGGTCTGTAAGTGGGTGTATGAATGTCTGAGTGGGTCTGTGAGTGGGTGCATGAGTGCATGAGTTGGTTTGTGAGTGGGTGTGAAAGTGTCTGAGTGCATTTGAGAGTGGGTGCATGAGTGCCAGAGTGGGTCTATGAGTGTGTGTGAGAGTATCTTAGGTCTGTGAGTGGGTGTGTGAGAGGGGCTGTGAGTGCATGTGTGAGTGTCTGAGTGGGTCTGTGAGTAGGTGTATTAGTATCTGAGTGGGTCTGTCAGTGGGTGTGTGAGTGCCTGAGCGTGTGACTAGGAGTCTAAGTGTCTGTGTGGGTGTGTCAGTAACTGTGTCAATGACTGGGCTACAACACAACCGCAGCTACCCCTTTATCCAAAAAGAGTCCACAGTTTTGCACAAAACATCTACCCAAGTGGAGTGTTTTCTCCTGGTTAATTACTAAGTACTACCTCCTTAGATAAATATCCAGTATGTATTCTGCACTACAGCTGCGTGATGAAGCATGAGGAAATATCACCAGTGACCTTGTGGGCATTTTGGAGAAATGATTGTTCCTCATGCGTCTTTATCCAGAAATGTGTGATGGAATGAATCTTCCTATAGAGAAGATGACAAAAGTACAAACAGGTAAATCTCCACCAAACAAGGGTCCTTACTCTTAACTATATGAAGTAAGTGCTTCTTTGTTTGGTAGAAATGTCCTCATATTCCTCGGTATCCAGAACTTTTTGCCAAAATCGGTGGGAAACACGCTGGGGGGGAGGGGTGTTTGTGAAGCTGCCCACCATCCTGGCAAAAGGAAGGAAGACCTTTGCATTCTACTAAGGTGGGCGGGGCCAAATGGGTGAAGCTTCCAAGTGATTTTCACATTTCCATACTCATAGCTATTTAAAGGGAGAACCATGGACTCTGCTCTCACCAAGACAGGACAAGAAAGAACCCACTCATCACAGTCACATAAAAATTGTGCTCCAATAGATCAACGATGCATTTACCTGCACGAAACAGATACTTTTTCAATATGGATTCGCCACGAAAACACACTTGCTTTTCCTTCACCACGTCGAGGAGTTAGGATCATTTGTCCTTTACTGAAAAGGAGCTTTAGCTGGGGACTAGTTGTGATTATACCCCCATCCACTGGGACCTAGCAATGACTTAATAGGGGAGAGGGGCTTCGCTGTCCCGCTACCCAAGGCCACTTTTGGATCCAGAGACCCCATCCCCTGGGGTCTGGCTGTGAGAAGTTAGACTGGTATATGATGTCCACTAGTTTTAGCCCTTGCACCAATCTAATCGACCCTTATTGATGGTGGTTGTAAAGTCAACCTTATAGAAAGCTATCCTAGTGGTAGCATGGACCAGCAGTCATCAGGCTAAGACTTCAGAGAGCGTATTAAGCAATTTGTTTCACCATTACAATCCCTTGAGTACCAAATGAAAGGACACCACACAAGGTATATATCAAATATATATGTATTTATTCTAAACACAACCCCTCTGCACTCTTTATGAGGTCAGAGGTAAAAATACAATACAAGTCACACACTTAATATACGATAAGTTGCACAGTATACGTTATGCCCTAGGGGCCTCACAAACCATATACTAAGTAAGTTGTATAAGAACCACGAGAGAATTAGAAAGCAGGCCTGGGGCCTGTGTAATTGCTGGAGCTACTCTAAACAACCAAAGGTTAGGAAGTAGGAGGCCCACGGGAGACGCGTGTAGTGTCTAAACACAGGCGCAGGAAATCATTGACTTTCTATAGGAAACGTAAAAGTTACAATTATACAATTTAAGGACACTTCTGGATGGACTAGGATGGAACCCTTTTAAACTAGGACACTTCGAGAGTCAAGACCCATGGGAGCACCGGAGTACTCGTGTTACCTCACCCAGGGAAGCCAGGTTCATAGGTGTCTTTTCGTGTCGGGTTTCGTCGTCGTTTTCAATGGAGAGCTGCAAAGAAGTGCTGCAGGCGACCAGAGGAAAAGTGTCTGGGTGGATCCAAGGGTGGATCGAAGATCTGAAGAACCTGAAAGCAGAGGGGACAGAGTCTGGGTCACTAGCCAGTGACCAGGAAGGTACCAGAAAGGAGCCAGGCGATGTCGGGTGCTTGAAGATGAAGAAGGTGAGTTTGTCTCTTCGGCCACGAGGTCCAGGAGGCATCGACGATGACCAGGCACTGGATTCGAATAGTTCCCCAAACGATCTAGTTGACTGCGGTGTCAGTATCCGGATTGGACCCAACAAGTCTTGGCAACCCGCAACCCACGCAGGATGTCAAGATTAGCTCTGTTGCAGACCAGCAAGGTCTGTGGCGCTTCTCCTTTGCAGAGACGCTGGAGCAAGTATGGAGCAATCAGGCAAGCAAGTTAAGTTCAAAAGAAAGTCTTTGGGGGGCTCACTAGCCAACGGGCAAGGAACCGGGAAGACGCGTCAAGCACAAATGCAAAAGCGGGGCCCATGGGACACTCGTGGAGTGTTGGGGCCTGTGCTTTGGTGCAAAGGGTGCTCAGGACTGGGGCTTCTTGTACCCCAATGCACAACTGTGAGGGTACCTCGGGAGTTGAGCAGTTAGCAAAATGCAGGATGTCCAGGGGTTCTGGTCCCACATCTCTCATGTCGGCCACGGGTCTCAGCTTTGTTGTGGATGTGGGTCAGGGTCAGAGAAGTCTGTAAGTCCAGTTCTTGTGTCACAAATTCTTCAGGATCCAGCGGGAGCCTCAAAAATGCAGACCGGCAAAGTTGCTGTTGGTGCCTGTTTGAACAGGGTGGTCACTCCTTTTTTTAAATTTATTTATTTGATTTATATAGCGCGCTATAACCCAGAGGTCTCTAGGCGCTTTGACAGGATTCACAGGCAATTCAAAGGCTACAGCAGATTTTATCATTTAGGAATAGCCCCATGCTTGCTGAAACAACACTGTTTTTAATTTCTTTCTGAAAGACATTAACTTAATGTCCTTTCGCAGATCCAGAGGCAGTTTATTCCATAGCGCTGGTAGGGTGTGTGAGAACGCACGACCTCCCACCGTAACCAACCTACAACGCGGCTGGACAAGGAGGGCTGCTTCAGCAGATCTAAGCTCCCTAGCTGGTCTATAGGGAAACAAACGTGCCTTCACGTAATGGGGTGCCCTTCCATACAGAGCCTTATGAACAATGCATAGCCCCTTGAACATTAGCCTCTGCTTGACTGGCAGCCAATGTAATTCGCGCAAAAGGGGGGAGGCATGTGTATGCCTTGGTTTTTTGAATATGAGTCTCGCAGCATCGTTCATAACAATCTGCATTCTTTTTAAGAGTCTTTGTGGTAGTCCTATATACAGCAAGTTGCCATAGTCCAGCCTGGCTAAAATCATAGCGTAGACCGCACTCCTCAAAGAGGAAAAGGACAACACAGATGAAACCTTCCTCAATTGTCGGAGAAGGCCGACGCAGGTGCCTATCACAGCTGTGACCTGTTTTTTCCTTGACCACAAGGTAGATGTCTTCCATTTTCCAGTCGAAATGCAATGTCGAAGGTCCAGGATTTATGTTTCAGAGTTTCGTCCAGGGTAATCTAAAGTCCTAGGGACTGGGTTCCTATACTTATACTAAGTTTAGGGGCTGGACTACCTTTAAGGTCCCTTCTATGGGTGGACCTGAGAAGGGGGTGGTTACACCCCTTTCCCTTTGTCCAGTTTTGCGCCAAAGTTGGGGGTGAGTGCCCCAGCAACTGGTTTGAACCGGGCTATGCATGGAGCACCTTGTGTGCCCCAGGCAGTGTCTGGAAAAGCATCCGCTGATGCAGCCCTCGCTGCCCCAATACACAAAACCCTGTCTGGGGAGGTGCCTCCCTGGACAGGAAATCTATTGTCCAGGCCTCCCCTGCCGGAGTTTCGTCCAGCAGCAGGAGGTCAGACTCGTTTCTGTGGCAGCAGCATCCATTTTGTGATGCTGAGGCTCTGTTTAACTTTAACTGGGTAAAGCAGTAACTACATGTCTTCTCCCTCTAGAAGGGTGGAATGCTACCCCCGCCACCAGGACTGGCGGGGGCAGGGGGGGGGTAGTATTCCAAAGTGTTTGACACCTTACACAACATGTTTTGATAAAGCCAAACCAAAGTTAGCATTAACCGCGAGGATTATAATGCACTTAAGAGTATATGGTATCGCTATATCATAGAACAGCTATAAGGAGATGGTTCTGAAAGCTGCAGAGGGGCTCAGCTCATGCTAGGGCACGCTCTCAAATAAAGCCAAGCACTCTGCCTCCAGGATTGTCGAGGCCTACCATAGGAGTGACTTATATGTGTCTATATGTAAAGGTAGATATAGGGATACTATATCTAAGTAAGGGGTGATTGCACCACCTTACCCAGGCTGTGTGAACAGACCTGTGGTGTCAGTTTGGAAGGCAAACCAGGGGTGGCACAATACATGCAGCAGCCTCTGGTAGGCCTAAGGTGCACCTATGCTCTCGGTACCTATGGTACACTATACAGGGGCTCGCAAGGGTGACCCAGTAACTAATCTGGTATGTACCTAAAGTACATGGTATCAATTTAGAGAGAGAACAGCTGGGCTGTGGTTTGATTAGCAGGTCCACAGCCACACTAAAGTCGAAAAACCAGAGAATCACAGCAAAAAGTGGGGGTGACCATTGGAAGCAGACCCTACTCTCCTACACTGGCCATGTGTCTCTGGGTGCCCTGGTCCCAGCGAGGGAACCAAGTGTCCACGATGGGGATCTCGGGGGAGCCTCAAGACCCCACAGTCCCAACCAGCTCCCCCGTCTCATGCAGTAGCCGGCATTGCAGTTGCATGCAGAGAGCTGCTGGAAATTCAGATTCCTGCGTGCAGGAGCAATCGTTTGATCTCTTTCCCTGCCCTCATATTTTTCGGGCAGGGAAAGAGATGAAACCTCTGCTTTCAGTAAGGGAGTGCACTTTGACAAGCAAAAGCAAACACTCTGGTTTCAGCAGGCGGGAGCTGTTAAAACTCCCACCAAGCAAAAGCAAATAGCTATGACCCAGGGGTTGGCACCCCGGGACATAGCAGAAGCTGGCCCTGGGGTGGTGGTAGTCCTCAGGGCCATGTGTGGCTCCAGGAGTGGTGCCATGCTGCCCCCTTCCTTTGATTTTCAAGGGCCGGCCCTGGGGAGGTGGTGGTCCCTGGGGTCGAGAACTGCCTTAGGGTCCTTAGGGACTGGGGTCATTATTCCAGGCTCACCTAACTTTCCTGTGAATCTGCTTGTGCTCTAGTTGACACACACACACATACACATTGGGGGAAGGCCCAGCATTGCTGCATGAGATTATTTGTTCATGCCTGCTCAAGCAGATGTTTCCAGGACATTTTCCACCAGACACTCCTCTGGGATTGCATTGGACCCAGCTACCTTCTTCAGGCCAGTAACCCCTCTCCACTTAAAGTCCACCATAACCATGGGATGTGACTTTCTATCATTGTCAAAGTTGACTATCTGGTGCACTTCATTGGGAATTATCTTGTCTGTGGAAACCAGCTTAGCCATGACCATAGTTATGCTAGCATCTGTATCCCTCACTTCAATACCAATGATTCTTAACCACTTGCAAGTATAGAAAAAAGTGATGGATGGATGCTTGGCAGTTCGGGCTGGACTGCTCCCATTGGAGCAGGGTCAAGATGAATTTCCATATGGTTGGTTCCAAACAGAGGTGGCATGCTGGGCAAAATATTGATGGACTGGAACGAGGCAATGAGTGGTTACCAGTGGCTGAGATTAATTCAAGCATTCCATCCAACACTCTTTTAAAATACTTTTGTGTGCTGCCCTAAGTGGTACAGGAATGCTGTAATGTGGGTCACAGTGTGCACAGTGTGGCAAGGGAACCAAGCTATACCTGGCTGATGAGCCCTAACTAAGGCGAAACTGGTCCTAGGTTGCTTGTGTTCTGGTTCAGGGGAGATCTGGCATGGCAGTTCGGACTAAACTTGTCTCCATTTGAGCAGAGTCAAGACTGAATTGCATATGTCTGGGTCCAAACAGGTGGGCTGGTGTGCAAAATAACGATGGACTGGAATGCAGCCCCAAGTAATTATCCGCAGATGAGATTAATTCAAGCATTGCATCCATTATGTTTTTCGTAAACATTTATTTTTCTCTGATGCCAAGAGACATGGGGGCATATTTACAAGCCCCTATCACACCCACAACGTCACTTTTAGTGGCGCTATGGTGGCGAAAGGGGCTTTGCCTTATTTCCAAGGCAGCGTTAAGCCATTTAATGCTGCCTTGTAAATAAGGCCCCCTTTCACACTACACCTAGCGTAAAAGGGGTGGGCAATGTGTGTTATTTGATTTAGAGGCTGCCCCCTATTTACAAGAGGCGAAATGAGGAGAAATGCTTTATTTCTCATTGTTTTTGCTCTTTCCATGTTTGCTGTGTTGTGCAGCACACATGGAAACAGCAAAACGCCAATGATAATTTATGAGCATGAAGGTCTCCCTTCCTGCATATAAACAATCATTTTTAAAAAATCATTTAAAATAAATGGCGTTTTGCATCTTCCATGTGTGCTGCATTAAGCAGCACACATAGACATCAAAAACTGAATTAAAGATTGTTTATGTGCTTAAGAGTAAGTATAAGTGCAAAATCCGTTACGCTCGCGGATTTTGCGAATTTCCGGTAAATTCGCGATCCGCGAACTCCCGCGAATTTACCGCGAATTCGCAAATCCGCGAGCGGCGGATTCCGGGGGCAAAAGTTCAAGCCTTGCTGGCCTGTTGTAACTATTTTACGATGGCGCCGGCAAGCTGCCAGCGCCATCCTAAAATAGTTACTAAATTAGCTTCAACAGGAAGCTCTAATAGATAAAATATAGCAGGTGCCGGCGCCATCGTAAAATAGTTACAACAGGCACAAAACGGTGGCGTCTTCTTAAATAAATATGAAGGGAAGGGTTCATTCTGGCACGACGGTCCTGGCACAAAAATTAAACCTCAACCGGAAGCACTTACAGATATCAATTAAGCATGTGCCCTAGTTGAAGCTTAAATTCAGTGTCTCATTCATCGGCCCAAAAAACAATCGTGAGCGTTGTCAAGGCTGGGCAGATGTGCCTTCTTCCCAAATATACCATCGAAAATCAGCTGTGATGCTGGACAGAGGCCTTTGCATCCTTGACTTTCACGAGCGCAATCCTTGTGCTGTTCCTGTGGCCAGGAGCTTCTGTATCTTCATCTGCTGCTCTGATCGGTCTCTGACCTTTTATACACACAAGAGGCATGTGCACTCGCATGGAAGCCCCGTCCGTTTGGCCCCACCCACACACTCGTGGTGTGCACCGTCTTCCTGCCATTTACCCACTATGATAGCTCACTCAAGGGACCCCTGCGCCCTTCGGCGCGATTGCATAGTAACACACACCTGGTCGCTGTAGACAACTCTCTGGCACTTTAGGTAGCTGTAGTGTAGTAAAAGCACTATACATTTACCCAACGAGGTAGCACTTACTGATTATCCAGTAGAAAGTACTCCAGTTGAGTAGAGGTATGGCACAAAACGGTGGCGTCTTCTTGAATAAATATGAAGGGCAGGGTTCATTCTGGCACGATGGTCCTGGCATGGAAGCCCCGCCCCAAATCCGCCGATCCGCCGATCCGCAAAATCCGCGGATTTTGTGGATCCACGATCCGTGAATACGCAAATCCGTGAATCGTGGATCCGCAAAATCCGCCCATGCTTACTTAAGAGCTTAATTTTAGAAAGTAAACAAGACAAAAATGACAAAAATCCAACAAGTAGCAGTAGAGATATGAATTTTTAAAGAATAAATGTAAAATAGCACTTAGAATCAATAAGCTCTTAAATGAGATATGTGGTCTCGCTGGACCGGGGCAAAGTGAAAAGTTCAGGCCGACTGCAATGGAGGGCAGGCCAGGTTCAGGGACCCACTTAGGGCCTGCTGATCCGGGCTTGCTTTGACATCAAAGAAGATCCGATGTGCAGCCAAAGCAATGCGTCAGTGTGGAGCCACGCAGTGGGTGAGATGTGTTGAGATTCTCCATGTAATGGCGGCAATTCATCGGTTCGGAGTAAGAGGTGCCAGTTTCAAAGGTAATGTGCGGCTACTGCTCCTGTAGCAGGTGATATACGTCGAGTCTGAAGGTGAGTTGCTGGTTCCGAGGGCAATGCACCAGATCCATTCCATGCTTTGAGTGGGATGTGCCGGTTCTGACCCACGCATAGTCGGAGATGCACCGGTTCTGATGAGAATGCATGGGTTCTGGTTGTAGCAGCACTTTATACCCACTTTGAAGAGCCCAGGACCAGCAAGACTTGCAGCAAGCAATGTCCAGGTGCTGTAGCAGGATGGGTCGAAGTCTTTGATGTCCCTGATACTTAGAACAGAAGACAAGCCAGCAAGCCCTTGGAGTCACTCTGGGTTCAAGTGATGCAGGCCCAGTCCTTCTCACCCTGGCATGAGAACAGCAGAGAGCAGGGTAGCTCAGCAAGGAAAGAGTTCAACAAAGCAGCAGTCTAACAGAGTGTCATACCTTTGCACAGCACACCAGTTCTTTTTTATGGCAGTCTTCGCAGGTCGAAAAGTGTACTGAAGTGGTGGTGTCAGAGGTCCAGTACTTATACCCAGTTGTACCTTTAAAGTGGATGAGACTTCAAAAAAAGCTTTGAAGTGCACAGAAGTCCTCACTTCCTGCCCTGGCTCCATACTCACTTCAGGAGGGTATGGAGCACTTTGTGTGTGGACGCAACACAGCCTATTCAGGTGTAAGTGTGAGGCTGTGCCCAGCTCCTCCCTCCCATCACCCAGGATGGCCCATGAAGACACAACTAAGCTTCCTTTGTGTGTGGCTGTCTAGAAGGAATACACAAAGCGCGGCTGTCACACAGCCCAGACTGAACAGAGACAGGCAACAGGCACCAAATGGCTTAAGTAGGTAAATGCTAACTTTCTAAAAGTGCCATTTGCTAAACTTTAATTTAAAATCCAAATTTACCATAAATTGAGATTTTTAATCCAGTAACACCCAACCTGAAAAGCTATTTCTTCGCAATTGGGAATTACACTTAGAAGATGTATTAAGGTAATCCCAATGTTATTCTATGGTAGAGATAGGCGTTGCAGTAGTGAAAAACGAAATTCAGAGTTTTTAACTACCAAGACATGTAAAACTTAAAAATGCATGTTCTGCTTTTTACATACATTGCACCCTGCCCTGTGGGTCATACAGGGCCTACCTTAAGGGTGACTTATATAAATCAAAAGGGAAGGTTTAGGTCTGGCAGTGTATATGCTGTGTAAAACTGCAAATACAAGCTCAACAATGGTAGGCCTGGGCCATGGGTAGAGGGTTACTTAAGTGGGTGGCACAATGAGTGCTGCAGGCCCACTAGTGGCATTTAATTTAAAGGGCACATGTAGTACACTTTACTAGCGACTTATAAATAAATTACATTTTCCAATTGGGTATAAGGCTATAAGCCAATGTTACCATGTCTAGCGGAGAGAGAGCACATGCACTTTAGCACTGATTAGCAGTATTATAGTGCTCAGAGTTCAAAGGCCAGCAACAACGAAGTCAGAAAAAGTGGAAGAGGAAGGCAAAAAGTTTGGGGGTGACCCTGCAGAGAGGGCCATTCCCAACAAAATTCATCTGGAACAATCAAAGAGGCAAATGAACCAGATCTCAGGCCTCAAACTATAGAACTGTCCACCAAGACCTGAAGAACATCCCACACCTGAAACCTTAAAAATACATAAAGACTAGCCTCCTCTTGGAGACCATTTCTTCCCGTCAACCCGCCACTGGGCCCAGACCGCATCACACAATCAGTGGCGTAGCCACCATGTCATGGGCCCCAGGGCAAGGAGGGAACTGTGCCCCCTGGCTGCTGTTTGAAACACAAAATACGTCAGTAATCAGTGTTCAGTGGGCTCGTCAGGCCTCCCGACCATGGTGTCACTGCACCTGTTGCACCAGTGGAAGATACCCCCTGCACACAATGCAACCATTCTGAGTTCTAGGTGTGAAAAGCCTGTGCCTTCCAATTCTAAGCTCTCTCAGTATGCATGCGTCTGGTACAAGAGAAAACACAACCTACTTTTTATGATAAATCAGCGCTAGGGAGTGGCTTCTAGCTGCTTGCCAGCAATCTATAAATAACAATTCGATAATGAAATAAATTATCGGTTTATCCAAGAGCGCACTTGTCAGCTGGTGTGCGAGTCAGCCAGTGCTAAATTTGTAAAATAATCTCCCGCAGGTTCCTGCTTTCTCCCTTGGTGACGCAATTTTCGTTTTTCTCTTCCTTTTTCTTTCTCTTTTCTGTGTTTTTCTCTCTCTTGTCCTGAAATGTCTGATGAGGTAAAACAAAATGTCGGTCCCCAAAAATGAGTGCTTGTGGCCCCCACGGCAACCACCGGATCAAATTAGGCACTGAAGCGAGCACATTTCAACAGAGGCCACATTGCTGAAAACAGGGGAGACTGGGGTTGAATGGCATAGTTTAACTCACCATTTTTCAACTTAACTGCGCAGGCCTTCTATTGAATTTTGTAAAACAGTTTTAATGCACCAAGCACAATTAAATATAGAATATAGATCTAAGTATGCAGACGATCAATTGGGAAGAGACAATAAAATTGCATTACTGCGGAGTGAAAGAAAGAAATCAATAGCGTTCTCATATGACAAGTCATATCAGAGTAGGGATACGTGCAGGGCAGGCCCGGAATATGGTAACTGACCCGTTTTGAAATGCAATATGCTTGACCTTCCTGCAAAGATCTAAAAGAGTGTTATGAGCGGTGCCAAACATTATGGGTGCAGGTACTATATTTTTACATTCCTTCTTAAGGGGAGCTTCACCTCTCTCTTCTAGAAGACCTCTTTTAGAATGCTTTGAAGCATTGTGCTCCGTCGATATTGGCTGTCTGCAAGAATACCAGCTACATTCTGTAATTAACAAGAGGTGACATTTCCTCGCTGCAGATATATCACAACCACAAAATACTCATGGCCTGATTATTACTACGGGGGTCAGATGGACAGCTGTGGCCACGGTGGTGGTGTGAGCTCCGCTGTACCGGCGGTCCGACTGCCCTATTACGAGTTTGGCGGTCGGACTGCCAACGGACCGCTCCGTGATCCCTCAGCAGTGTTGGAGCACTGTGAGGCCGCAATATGCTTGATGGGGCTGCTGCGGCACCGGCAAGCATGTATTACGACTGTCCATGTCCACCTAACTTTCAGTGGTGGTGAGCCCCATCAAAAGTGCAGCGGTGAGGAAACAGCCCCCCTGTTGCCTTGGGCCATGGGATGCATGTAGGGGGGCACATGGTGTGCCCCTCTGTCTGCATGCACCCTCTTTCTAGCACTGCATGGACATTACAGTCCATGCCATCCAGGAACGGGCTTTGGCTTTCCTATTGCGGTGCCTTTTTAATAGGCAAACCTGTGGGAACGCCAAAGGACCGCCCAACAGACAAAGAGAAAACTCCTAATCTGGCAGATGGCTGGCGGTCGAGTTTGCCAGTGTGGGAACGGGGAGTTGGTGTGGTGGCAGGCCCCCACACCGCCAAACTCGTAATCAGGCCCTAAGTGTTCGAGTCACACTGCCTCTTTCCGGGTGTCAGTCTTCAAATGAGACAAGCATTTACAATGCAACGGTTTCGCCTTTGGAGAAGTTAGAGCTATTGGTATTGTAAATGACAACATTTTCATTTATGTGTTGGCTTTGACAACATAAATAAATGGCATTGTCATTTACAAAGCCAATAGCCTAATCTCTCGCAAATGCGACACCTATTGCATTTGCACCCACACACACACGCACACAGCGGCAGAGACGAAATGGAGTCAAGTTATAATTAAAAAAAAGCATTACATAAGAAAGAAAATAAAGAGGGCTTACCTGAGACCCGCAAACAGCTGCATACATACCGGGCAAAACACTCCTTGCACGACGCTGCACGGAACGGCCACGGGCCGGGGGGGACCTGTAAAAGGAACAAAAACAAGCATTAGACAACAAACAGAGACAAGATGGCTTACCTGAGACCCGCAAACAGCTGCATACATACCGGGCAAAACACTCCCTGCACGACGCTGCACGGAAGGGCCACGGGCCGGGGGGGGCCTGTAAAAGGAACAAAAACAAGCATTAGACAACAAACAGAGACAAGATGGCTTACCTGAGACCCGCAAACAGCTGCATACATACCGGGCAAAACACTCCTTGCACGACGCTGCACGGAACAGCCACGGACCGGGGGGGACCTATAAAAGGAACAAAAACAAGCATTAGACAACAAACAGAGGCAAGATGGCTTACCTGAGACCCGCAAACAGCTGCATACATACCGGGCAAAACACTCCTTGCACGACGCTGCACGGAACGGGCACGGGCCGGGGGGGACCTATTAAAGGAACAAAAACAAGCATTAGACAACAAACAGAGACAAGATGGCTTACCTGAGACCCGCAAACAGCTGCATACATACCGGGCAAAACACTCCCTGCACTACGCTGCACGGAACGGCCACGGGCCGGGGGGGATCTGTAAAAGGAACAAAAACAAGCATTAGACAACAAACAGAGACAAGATGGCTTACCTGAGACCCGCAAACAGCTGCATACATACCGGGCAAAACACTCCTTGCACGACGCTGCACGGAACGGCCACGGGCCGGGGGGGACCTATAAAAGGAACAAAAACAAGCATTAGACAACAAACAGAGACAAGATGGCTTACCTGAGACCCGCAAACAGCTGCATACATACCGGGCAAAACACTCCCTGCACGACGCTGCACGGAACGGCCACGGGCCGGGGGGGACCTATAAAAGGAACAAAAACAAGCATTAGACAACAAACAGAGACAAGATGGCTTACCTGAGACCCGCAAACAGCTGCATACATACCGGGGAAAACACTCCTTGCACGACGCTGCACGGAACGGCCATGGGCGGGGGGGACCTATAAAAGGAACAAAAACAAGCATTAGACAACAAACAGAGACAAGATGGCTTACCTGAGACCCGCAAACAGCTGCATACATACCGGGCAAAACACTCCATGCACGACGCTGCACGGCTCGGCCACGGGCCTGGGGGGACCTATAAAAGGAACAAAAACAAGCATTAGACAACAAACAGAGACAAGATGGCTTACCTGAGACCCGCAAACAGCTGCATACATACCGGGCAAAACACTCCTTGCACGACGCTGCACGGAACGGCCACGGGCCGGGGGGGACCTATAAAAGTAACAAAAACAAGCATTAGACAACAAACAGAGACAAGATGGCTTACCTGAGACCCGCAAACAGCTGCATACATACCGGGCAAAACACTCCCTGCACGACGCTGCACGGAACGGCCACGGGCCGGGGGGACCTATAAAAGGAACAAACACAAGCATTAGACAACAAACAGAGACAAGATGGCTTACCTGAGACCCGCAAACAGCTGCATACATACCGGGCAAAACACTCCTTGCACGACGCTGCACGGAACGGCCACGGGCCGGGGGGGGGGGACCTGTAAAAGGAACAAAAACAAGCATTAGACAACAAAACAGAGACAAGATGGCTTACCTGAGACCCGCAAACAGCTGCATACATAACGGGCAAAACACTCCTTGCACGAAGCTGCACGGAACAGCCACGGGCCGGGGGGGACCTATAAAAGGAACAAAAACAAGCATTAGACAACAAACAGAGACAAGATGGCTTACCTGAGACCCGCAAACAGCTGCATACATACCGGGCAAAACACTCCCTGCACGACGCTGCACGGAACGGCCACGGGCCAGGGGGGATCTGTAAAAGGAACAAAAACAAGCATTAGACAACAAACAGAGACAAGATGGCTTACCTGAGACCCGCAAACAGCTGCATACATACCGGGCAAAACACTCCTTGCACGACGCTGCACGGAACGGCCACGGGCCGGGGGGGACCTATAAAAGGAACAAAAACGAGCATTAGACAACAAAACAGAGACAAGATGGCTTACCTGAGACCCGCAAACAGCTGCATACATACCGGGCAAAACACTCCTTGCACGATGCTGCACGGAACAGCCACGGGCCGGGGGGGACCTATAAAAGGAACAAAAACAAGCATTAGACAACAAACAGAGACAAGATGGCTTACCTGAGACCCGCAAACAGCTGCATACATACCGGGCAAAACACTCCCTGCACGACGCTGCACGGAACGGCCACGGGCCGGGGGGGGCCTGTAAAAGGAACAAAAACAAGCATTAGACAACAAACAGAGACAAGATGGCTTACCTGAGACCCGCAAACAGTTGCATACATACCGGGCAAAACACTCCTTGCACAACGCTGCACGGAACGGCCACGGGCCGGGGGGGACCTATAAAAGGAACAAAAACAAGCATTAGACAACAAACAGAGACAAGATGGCTTACCTGAGACCCGCAAACAGCTGCATACATACCGGGCAAAACACTCCCTGCACGACGCTGCACGGAACGGCCACGGGCCGGGGGGGATCTGTAAAAGGAACAAAAACAAGCATTAGACAACAAACAGAGACAAGATGGCTTACCTGAGACCCGCAAACAGTTGCATACATACCGGGCAAAAAACTCCTTGCACGACGCTGCACGGAACGGCCACGGGCCGGGGGGGACCTATAAAAGGAACAAAAACAAGCATTAGACAACAAACAGAGACAAGATGGCTTACCTGAGACCCGCAAACAGCTGCATACATACTGGGCAAAACACTCCTTGCACGACGCTGCACGGAATGGCCAAGGGCCGGGGGGGGCCTATTAAAGGAACAAAAACAAGCATTAGACAACAAACAGAGACAAGATGGCTTACCTGAGACCCGCAAACAGCTGCATACATACCGGGCAAAACACTCCCTGCACGACGCTGCACGGAACGGCCACGGGCCAGGGGGACCTATAAAAGGAACAAAAACAAGCATTAGACAACAAACAGAGACAAGATGGCTTACCTGAGACCCGCAAACAGCTGCATACATACCGGGCAAAACACTCCTTGCACGACGCTGCACGGAACGGCCACGGGCCGGGGGGGACCTATAAAAGGAACAAAAACAAGCATTAGACAACAAACAGAGACAAGATGGCTTACCTGAGACCCGCAAACAGCTGCATACATACCGGGCAAAACACTCCTTGCATGACGCTGCACGGAACGGCCACGGGCCGGGGGGGACCTATAAAAGGAACAAAAACAAGCATTAGACAACAAAACAGAGACAAGATGGCTTACCTGAGACCCGCAAACAGCTGCATACATACCGGGCAAAACACTCCTTGCACGACGCTACACGGAACGGCCACGGGCCGGGGGGGACCTGTAAAAGGAACAAAAACAAGCATTAGACAACAAACAGAGACAAGATGGCTTACCTGAGACCCGCAAACAGCTGCATACATACAGGGCAAAACACTCCCTGCACGACGCTGCACGGAACGGCCACGGCCCGGGGGGACCTATAAAAGGAACAAAAACAAGCATTAGACAACAAACAGAGACAAGATGGCTTACCTGAGACCCGCAAACAGCTGCATACATACCGGGCAAAACACTCCTTGCACGACGCTGCACGGAACGGCCACGGGCCGGGGTGACCTATAAAAGGAACAAAAACAAGCATTAGACAAGAAACAGAGACAAGATGGCTTACCTGAGACCCGCAAACAGCTGCATACATACCGGGCAAAACACTCCCTGCACGACGCTGCACGGAACGGCCACGGGCCGGGGGGGACCTATGAAAGGAACAAAAACAAGCATTAGACAACAAACAGAGACAAGATGGCTTACCTGAGACCCGCAAACAGCTGCATACATACCGGGCAAAACACTCCTTGCACGACGCTGCACGGAACGGGCACGGGCCGGGGGGGACCTATTAAAGTAACAAAAACAAGCATTAGACAACAAACAGAGACAAGATGGCTTACCTGAGACCCGCAAACAGCTGCATACATACCGGGCAAAACACTCCCTGCACGACGCTGCACGGAACGGCCACGGGCCGGGGGGGACCTATAAAAGGAACAAAAACAAGCATTAGACAACAAACAGAGACAAGATGGCTTACCTGAGACCCGCAAACAGCTGCATACATACCGGGCAAAACACTCCCTGCACGACGCTGCACGGAACGGCCACGGGCCGAGGGGGACCTGTAAAAGGAACAAAAACAAGCATTAGACAACAAAACAGAGACAAGAGCAAGGAGCAAAATTATAAACAAAATGCTGCTTACCTGATCGGAAATCACAACAACTTCCTGGCAACGTAAATCTCGCCGACCACTCCGGCTAAAGGCACTCCCAAAAAGACGAAAACATTAGGGGAGAAAAAAAAAAAAAACACACACGCCCACAGCCGCATGACGTGCGAGAAGGGGCAGGATGAGAAAAAGATCGCAGGAACGCCCACGAATCGCCTCGGATCGTGACGGACAGATCTCACTTCCAATGGCTAGCCTCCATTTATGCAGCTAGCCAATGGAAGTGAGAGGCGTGACGAAGCACCATACTCTTAACAAAAGTTTTCGCCTGCGCGAACCGCTGCTTGCGCAGCTTTTCGCCAGGTCGAAACCTAAAAAAGGCCTGTTCTTAAAGGATGGTTATTTTACAAAAAGTTAACAAAACATGAAAATATGCATGAATTCATGACATCTACATGTGCATAATAAGCATACATTATGCACATGCAGTTTTAAACCCTAGTCAGGTCACTGGTCGTTCCTAGGGGAGTGGGTTGGGGGGTTAGGAACATCCAATGCAGACGGGGTGTACATCCTCCCAGTTCTAACTCTGTGAATGTTCACAAACAGAGATGGGCGAGCCAACAAATTAACAGGGATAGCTGAGCCAGGAGTCTTGCTCGACCCTTAGATCGAGCCCTGATCATGTAAGGTATGATAAAGATTCATCAAAATTCAAAAACGTGTATTTCATCAACATATGGAAGCTTTGATATTAATACTTCTCTGCTCTAGAAAGCTCTCGGAAGTACTTTGAAAGTAATTGTTATAAACATGAACCATCTGTGAACTAACTAAAAGGCAAGGCAGTTGTAATGTAAACCCTATACGTGGCCCATATTATTATAAGGCAACATTATAGTCTAATAAATGAACCACAATAGGTTTTTGTAAAACTGGTATTCTGAACTCACATATTTGAAAGTGCTTTCATATGTGATAATGAAGAAAAATTTGGTGAAATAAAATATTAGGCTAAGATCACACAATTTAGGCAGGGAAGCCGTGATTTATGCAGGTTTTCTGGTTTCATTTTTAACATATTAGCCAGTAAATTTGTACCTATTTGTTTTTCTTTATGTTAAGGCTGAGCTTTTACCTCATTGCGGAATTTTCTGCAGGTTTTACATAGCGTGAACTCAATACAAATGTATTGGAGTGCTTTACATGAGCACTAGTTACATGACACAAGGACATATTCATTGTTTATAGACAGATTAAAGGAACAATTTATATCTTGGCGGTAAGGATACTCCGTCGCAACATTGACAAAGTATCCTTACCGCCAAGATAATGGTCTCCCTGCCAGATTTATATGCGGACGAACCATTGGTGTAACCGTGACAGAGACTGCTGAGTCTCTGCCATGGGTACACCCCTCTGATGGCCGGCCCACAGCAGTAAGGGCCATGGGAGGCTGACCTCTATGCCCGCCCACCTAATTTAGTAGGCGGGCAGAAAACTCAGTTTTCACTACTCTCACCACCAGGAAAAGACTGAAGGTAAAGGGCAGTGAAAAAGGTTCAGTGCACCCCTCTCCATGGGAGAACTCCCTTGGTGAGGAGAGCATTTTTATTTATTTTCAAAAAGAAAATCCCATTTCCAAATTTTCTTTTTGAAAAAACCCCAAAAAATAAAGTTTGATGGATGACTTCATTATGCTGACGAAGCTGTGTACCCACACATTATTCCTCAGCCTAGCCAGGAAAATTTTGAATAGTGAAATTCATGTGAAGAATTAGCTCTAAAAATGCATGAATCCGGCAATGTGAGTGATAGAAGGAAGATACCCTATTGAGAGCAATTGAAAAGGAGTGAGTTGTATCAGCCTGAGATTAATACCCATCCTTCAGGCAGGTGGGTAGCTAATTTGGGACAGGTGAGGGTGGACGGTGTCTATAGAATGTGTAAACCACACAATCATGCCTATCATATTATCATATTATAGTATTCAGCAACTAAACAACAACCATAGAATTTGAGAGCGAACTCAAATTCAACCTCAACAAGTGTTCCACTAAAATATTCTGCTAACCAATATTACACAAACAAGCATGAAAGCTGGAATTCTGGCATTATAATGCAGTCTATGCGCTCTTTACCCTGTAGAAGGAAGGAGATTTACATAGTCAAGAAACCTAATGCAAGGGAGGATAATATCTCACTGTAGAATAATGCTTTTTTTTGGATAAGACAGAGCCAGCAATGTTATTCCATCATATGCTTTGATCTTGTATTTGTCTCACAAAACTTCCTTCCCAATGAGCTACATTATTATATTGTACTGAGGTGGATCTGTGATGAGTTAGCATAGGGTCTGATGGACTTGACCAACATAATTCTCCACATGATGGTTTGGCAATCTAATATAAGTGTAATCCATCACCTACATTAGATTCTTCTTTTCCATCTGGGGAATCCAAAAGAGTCCCACAGTCTATCAGGGCTTATCTTCTTAAAGTTGGCTGAAGACAGAAAATGCTCAGCTAGAAATAGAATTACAAGAGAAAAGCAAAATGCAGAAAAAAATACAATCCTACAGGTGAAATAAAGCTATCTCCTGGGAGGGATAAAGGTTTTGGGTGTTTAACAGCCTCATTTAGGAGTGGGGACACATTTAAAAAAGGCAGTAAAAACATTCCAGATACTGAAAAAGTGCAAATAACTGATAACCTCTCACTCACCACCAAACAGCTATAGATATATTGGGGCTGTGTGTGATCTTACTAAACAAAGGGAGAGTAAGGGTATTCTATTGGGCTGTACTCCTAGTCCCATGGAGCTTGATTTTTACAAATCAAAAGAAGGAGTATCGCCAGGACACAGGGTCCTAGTGATCAATATGTGTAGAGAAAGAAATGCAGGTAAAGAAAGGAATCTTTCTTTATAAACCCCTCACTCACCAACATGGTTGGTGACATGCTTCATCATGGGGGTCAACCCGAGTGGTCAGGTTAAGGTTAAGAAAATGACAACTTTCTAAAAGTGGCATTTTCAGTGGCGTAACGCAAAATAATGGGACCCTCCTGCATAATGGGCTCAATTAGGGCCACCTGATCGGTGGCCCTCCCTACACTCCAGTGACCTGCTCTGTAAAGCAGAGTGGCTTTCCCAAGCGTTTAACGATTTCTGTTTCCATGCCATTGCACTCATTCTGCAAGGCAATCAATGGCATGGCTTAGAGGGTGAGGGGGCACGCCAAAGAAAGAAACCTTGCCCCCCCCTCACTACAGGGGCAGATTGGAAGCAGTATGGAGTGGTGGCTGGATATACCAGTTTTAAGTGGCATGTCACTTTGGCTGACTGTCTTGCGATGACCAGCCTGACATGCGCACTTTAAACCTCTCCGACTAGAGCTGTCTTAAACAGAGAGAAGGTTCAGGTTCCCAGAGCCTCAATGAGCATTGATCCAGGCCGCTCCAACCAATCCTGGCACTTCTCTCATGCTGGTTAACAGTATGAGAGCAGCATCTGGATTGGTTATGGGAGTTGGCTCTGGGGCTCACTCTTGGACGACTGGAGAGCTACACCAGGACCAGCGGACGTGCAGCCAGTGGGTAAGTGAATATTTAATTTTTCTTTTTAAATATTTAGCCAATGTAAACAGTATCTAAATTACTGACATGCTTTACATTAATGATTTAAAGTTAAATATGTTAATCTTAAATTGTTAATGTAATGCATGTCAGCAATTCAGTTAATGTTCATTGAATTCAAGCGTTTTATTTAATTTTGCTCGAGTCGGCAGTCTGTACCTTTTTTACCCACTGGTAGGCATTGTGTGAAACGTGTACTGCTTTCAGTCTCAACTCCAGAGATCTCAGTCATGGCTTGTTATAAAGACTTTATAATGTGCCATGGTTGATAACCTTGGCACTGAGCCTGTAGGCATTGCTGGTTTCTCTCAGTGCCAGATTGCTCACTTCACCACTTTCAATTGTGGCCACCCACCACTGATTAAATGCACCAGTTAGGTGTAGGCCACTTTTAACATGTTTGCAGGAGAGAGCACAAGCACTTTATCACTTATAAGCATTAGTAAAGTGCAAAGAATCCTAAAGCCAACAAAAACAAATTCAGCAAACAGGAGAGGTGAAGGCACAACATTTGGGGGAATACCACGCCAAGGATGTCTAAACGGTCTACCCTTAATTTGCATAAGTTAACTTATTTATAAGTTCCTAGTACCTGGTAGCCGGGGTACCTAAGGATTGTAAGTTAAGTGTTCCTCTTAGACTGCAAAACCTATTGTGCCATCGCAAGGTTGAGATAATGGGATTATGTCACATGATTTATTATATCCTTGAATGGGCTAAGTCCTTTCTGCTACACAAAAATGTTATACAGGCAACATCACTTTCTTTACTGCATGACCGTAGACAATAATAAATCATGGGACATTATCCCTACACCAAAGGATTATGTACACTTTGAATTCTTCCATAGACAGAATGAAATATAGTCATTTTCACATTCATGACTGATATTTCAGTCACGTGTTTATAAATTGTAACAGGGATACCGTAGGAGAGAGCAATATTTTTTTGTAATGTTATAAGTGATGTATGGGACTCTGCAAGATTGAACCCCACTGGGTATGAGGAAAGAGGAGAATTTATGTTAGTTCCTGAAGAAGGTGGTATTAATTATCTATTGCACCGAAACATATGTTGAACGTGTGTGAAGGTCCCCAGGCCAATATACAACTGTTGTGGAAGATAAAAAGATTGTTCTCCAAGTTGTGCTAATTGGAATATTTGAGGGCATGTTGGTAGATTTTGAATGAATGTATGGGTATGTATGCATAGTATGCATGGAGGAGACATGGGGTTTGAATTTATGTAAATTATATTTATTGTATACATATATTTGAACTGTGAAATGTACTGTGATATTTGATGAAGTGCATTTTGGAAATTATCGTTGCATGGAATGTACTATGGTAAATACTCTCCTAAAAAAGCCCAACTTGGACCAAGACAACCTTAGCAACTACCGCCCTATCTCCCTCCTTCCTTGGCTGAGTAACATTTTAGAAAAACGCGTCAACTCAGTGCTGGTAGGGTTCCTAGAACTAACAATGTACTCGATCTTTCACAGACTAGCTTCCGTCCCCAACATGGGACCGAAAACGCCCTCCTCGCAGTAACGGAGGAGGCCAGGAGGATCCTGGATCAAGGGGGTTCTGCAGCAATTATCCTTCTTGACCTAAGTACCGCATGTGACACTGTAAACCACGACACTCTGATTCATAGACTTGGGAACCTGGGAGTGTCCTTCCTAGGTGAAAGTTCTTTCCAGGTCTTTGAAGGCAATGTTGTCTCCAAACGTATGGCCCTCAGTTGTGGTGTGCCTCAGGGCTCCTCCCTGAGCCCCACACTTTTTAATATCTATATGAGTCCCCTGGTAGAGATTGCCTGTCCATTTGGCATAAAAATCATTACCTACGCTGATGACACTCAGCTTGTGGTGACCTTAAACCACCCAGAGAAGTCACCAAGCAACATAGGAAGTTGTCTAGAGGAGGTAGCCAAATGGATGGAACTCTCTTTCTTAAAGCTCAATGGGGACAAAACCGAGCTCATGCTTCTCGGGAACTCCCCCTCTTTTAACTCAAAGCTACTTTGGCCGAAATGCCTTGACCAAGCCCCAGTGCCCAAAAAACAGATCAAAAGCCTTGGCACCTTGCTAGACCACTGCCTTAGTTTTAACGACCAAGCGGCAAAACTTTCGGCCACTTTCTATGGCATGCTGAGGATGCTACATAAAATACTTCCCCTTCTCCCATTTCAGGCAAGAAAAATCATGGTCCAAGGTCTTATCCTATCGCGCCTGGATTATGGGAATGCCCTATATCTAGGGGCCCCTCAATCTACCACTTGCAAGCTCCAGATAATTTAAAACTGTGCAGCCTGCACGCTCCTCCAGACCCCTCATCGACAATCAGCAATCTCGGCGCTGAGGAGCCTTCACTGGCTGCCGGTTAGGGAGAGAATCCAATTCAAAGCCATGTGCATTACCCACAAGGCCTTCTGAGGGAATGGCCCGGCAGTCAGCCGATCGATGATAACTCCCTATCAACCTAGTAGACACCTCCGATCAGCATCCTCCTCACTCGCCCTACTTCCTAGAATAAAGAGACCGAGATGCGGTGGACGCTCCTTTTCCTATAACTCCGCCAAGCTATGGAATGCCCTCCTCCCACGCATGCGGACGGAGCCAATCTCCTACCCTTCAGCAAACTCTTAAAAACTCTGCCTTTTAACAACTGCTTCTAAACCACTGAATTCTTCTCTTCTGTCCGTGTTCGTCTGCAGCGCTGGGATGCCTCAGGGTAGCTATCACGCTATATAAATGTTTTTTTAATTTCATTTCAATTTGGCAAAATAAATTATGAGCAATAAAAGAAAAGAAATTAAAATAAGTGAATCGGGCCAGTTTGTAATTGTATATAGAAGAAATACTGGTGAGCAGGAACTTTCCATTATAATAAAACAAAATCAGTGCATTTAACCTGACTTGTTGCTTGAGTCAAATGTTATGTAATTATTTATCAAATGGCAACTTTAGAAAGTTGCCCCTTTGTTGCCCAAAGTTTCCAGTGGTCGTTTACAATTGTGTACAACTGCTGTCAGGACAGCCTTTTGCTCTCCTGTGGAGCTGTTAGAACAACTCGGAGGAAGAGGAACAAAGGACCTGTGAAAGGAAAATGTGTGACTTCCTTCTGGCAGGATAGCCAGAGTGGGTGTAGGCCCAAAAGGCGAACCTCAGAAGGGAAGCCTCCTTTGAAGGGCAAAGCATAGTGGCACAGAGAAGTGACTGCTCTTTTGTTTTGGCAGACAGGCTGGCATCTAGGACAGCAAGGGAGAAGCCATTGTTAAACTGGTTCTGCAAGGGGAATGTAGCCCCCAGGTAGACACACCTCTGAATTGGGCTAGGGAGCTCCACACAATAGCAGAAGGGTTCGGCCTTGTTGTGAGTGGGCAGACCTCTGCATACTGGGTTAGCTAGATGCCACACTATGCAGGAAGTTGTCATTAGACAGGAGGGGACCACATAGACCATTGGCTACTTAGTCGCCACATCCCTTTTGGCTCAAAACTGCATAAAAGTGGCACCTCTGGCACTGAGACCTCAGATCACATCTGTACTGGAGACTGGAATGAACAAGACCTGCCCTGATGTTCTCTTGGCCAGGCAAAGAGAGGCTGCATCAAAGACTGGACTCCCTCTGCTGCACCTTTGACTAGCAAAGTAAGGACTGTGGCGCCTTGCTCATGGAAAAGTCATCCACAAGCCTCAGACAGAGAAGGTGACACCAAGAGTCAGTTGGCAGACTCCTTATAACCGACACAGGGTAATAATAGCTGAGAAGTCTGCACTCGTGAGAGCTCAGCGCAAAGAAGCCTGACCGCCACTGGATGCCAAGGTGCAGCCTAGGAGACTGAGCCCTTGACCCTCAAAAGTTGCATCTGAGTCTTCTGGACCCAGGAGAGGTATTCGAGTGCCTGGGAGACTGAGGGGCATATTTACAAGTCCTGTTGCATCGCTCTTGCGCCATGCAACATGGTGCAAGAGTGATGCAACTCAAATAAGAAATTTATGACGCCACGCAACGCCATCTTGCATGGTCCTGAGCGGCTTCATAAATATAGCGTTGCTGTGTTGTCTTACATTCTGCTGGGGAGGAGTTCTATGGGTGTTCCCTGGCAACTCCCATGGTTTTTGATGCATTTTCAGATTTACTAGAACTGGGGCACCTCAGAATGCACCAAAAAGCCCAAAAAGATATGCCTCCCCAGGTGAGGTGTAATGAGAAGTATCTTTATTTCTCCTTGTTACTTCCTCTTTCTATGTTTGCTGCATTTTGCAGCACACATAGAAAGAGGAATTTGCCTCTAAGGATTGTTTTTGTGAAGGAAGGTGTCCCTTCCTGTACAAAAACAATTGTGTTTGCAATGCAGGCACCCTTGCACCATGGTGCAAGGGAGCCTACATTGGTGCTAGGCTGCCAAAATGTCACCAGTCCTGGGACAAGGACAGGAATGCGTTGTCTTCTTTTAAATATGGCGCATGCCTGCCTTTTCACTGTAACGCAGCGTAGGAAGATGACTTGTTGTGTTGCCTTACTTTCCCATCAATATGACCCCGAGTCCTTACCATCAAAAGATCCAAACGAATCTGCTGGACCCTGGAAAGTCATCAGAGTGCAGTTGGTCGCCCAACCCAGAAGTTACTGCAAGTTAAAGGAAACCCTGTTTTTGCTGTAACTGGAGGCTAGTAGACCAGTGGCAGCTGGTTTTGTGCTGGATTTCATCCGGACTTCGGGAGACATCGACCCTAGAGGCCAAAGTGGTCCCCCCCGTGCTTGAGGACCAAGGGGTAGCCACAGGAAGATCCAGACTCTTGCTCAGCATCCTCAGCATCTTTGAGCATCTTCAGCATTCTGCATCCCTTTCACCAGGATCACTCCATTGACTTCAATAACGGTTCGCCCATAGTATTCAGAATTGGATCAGAGAATGTGTACGTCCGCAGGTAACTATTCCCCTGGACCTGACTGGTCCCTGTGACTGGCTCCCTATTGGAACTGGCTCCTACAAAAGAGCCCATATAGCTGTTTTAAAGTTGCTTGTTGTGGCTAACCCTAAAACGCGATCGCAGTAGATTTCAAAGATTTATTGCATTTAGTGAAAAGCAGTGAGTTGTTCTTTATTTCAGAATTCATATCTCCCAAACCCTCCAGTGGATTTTTCTCATTAAGTATCTATCTAAAGATAAAAAATACAACCCATTGTTATAAATTGGTATTAGATTTTGTAGGAAAGTTGGTTATTGGTAGGTAGAGCTATTCACCCTCAGCTAATAATACCTCAATCACTAATAACGTCCTCTCAAGACTCAATAAAATAATCCTTGATCAACACTTGGTAGGTAGACAAATGAGCAGTCTGGCTTAGGAGAGGGTGTGTAAAGCATTTAATATCACCAAAGCAGTAAATAAGTAAAAGACTGTTAGAAATGGGGTTTCTGGTTGGCTAGAGTATGCACCTAAGCCAGGCAGAACTCACCACTCTAGTCAGGGTAAGGGAGTTATACACCCAAGATAACCCCTGCACACCCCCTTGGTAGTTTGGATGAGCAGTCAGGCCAATCCCAGAGGCAATGTGTAAAGCGTTTGCGCAACTCACACACAAACCAGTGACAGACTACACACACACCACCAAATAGACTCCACACAAGTTTATTTAAAAAATCTCATCTATTGCATATAAACACATAGAAAACAATCACATAAATCATAAATCACTTTGCCAACTAGGCAATTGTCATAACATCACATTTAGTACAATAAAGCAAATACGTCGCACATGTCATAAAAATAACATAATTGTATGAAATATGAACTTCCTGAAAATTGTACTTTTTATTTTTTTACTGCAAGGCATGGAAATGCAGCAGTTAGGTCACACATGAATCACCAAATAACGCTGTTCATGAATCACCAAATATCACTGTACATGAATTACCATGAACATATAGGGTGCGGCTTCTCTGCACTCCTACAACACTCCTGAGTGTCCTTTATGAGGATTGCAGTAATTTTACCAGCTTCCCGCAGGTGGCAGGTCCCGGAATAAAGCAATCCCCTAGGGGCGATCTGGGCCTCCGTCATGGATCTGCCCTACAAGACTGCCCAACTGCCCCCACCAGGTACGGTCCAACTATCACCTGGGGGGCACACTCGGTGGAGGAGGGCATGGAACCTCATCAGATACCCTACTGTTAACATGGACAAGAGGGCAGTCGCCTGCAAACCTGCGGTATTGCTGCGAGATGCCCAAAAGCCGTTCCTGCTTGCAGTCGTCCTTCCTGCAGCACGCACTCAGAGCAATGTCCGCGGGCCTTGCTCACGGGTCTGCATTGCCGGAAAAGAAGCTGCTGCTCACTTTCAAGATGCCAGCGAGACACGCAGATTTTCGCCCCATAGTGGCTGAGGTGTACGCACCTAGGGGGTTGTGGTTGTCAAAAGCAACCGTGAGGGACATTCACGTCGGTCTCAACTTCCCGCAGTGCTCGGGCTGGGAAGCGCTGATACTGTGGCACCACACGTCGCTTTGCACGCAGCGCTTACCGTGCATATTAGGGTAATTCCCCAGGGCAGCAAGCAGCGCTCACCGGCTGTAATAGGAACACCCATAAAGCGCTTACCACATGCTTCCTACAGGCCAAAAGCGCTTCAGAGGCTCTATACTGGAAACCACTGCGCGTCTGCACATTTCTTTTTCAAAATGTGAAGAACAGTCCGGTCCTTGTCCTGCCCCAGACAGGAGCAGCAACTACAGGCCGTCCCACCCCCACACTCATCAGGGACAGCATTCCTCACACAGGCCTTTAGATTTCCTTCCAAGCAGGTTACCTTTTAGATGTAGCAAGGATCTTTTCATTAAGTCTTTTAATTCCCTGAGACTTCCAACAGTAGGCAAGCACACACAAGCCCATGGAGATTGTTCGCAGGCAGGATACCACAGCAGGGCAAAAAGATTCAGTCCTTTTCCTCCACCACACACAGGAGCAGTACCGTAAGGCCAACCCACCCCTCACACAGAAAAAGGCAGTGCTCCTTACACAGCTCTTCAGCTCTTCTTTTTGGCAGGGTCCACCTGTTTCCACAAGTAATCTAAAGTCTTGGGATTTAAGGGCTCATACCTATACCCCATTTTCTCACTGTTCTCTTTGCTTCAGAGTCTCTTAGCTCAGCCCAAACCAATTCTATCCTCACTGGTCCGGCTTGACCACAGGGTGTGAAGACGGCATTGTGCAAAGAAAACACAGCCTATTCAGGTGCTAGCGAAACTACTCCCACCACTCTAAATGCACCCAGGTCCATTCAGCCTAGCAATGAGTCACCCAGGCAAGGCAGGACACACCTTTAACCCCCTTTGTGACTGTCTAGAGTGAAAGCACATCCCCAGCTTCTGTCACTCCAAAACCAGATGGTGAATACACAAACAGGATGGAAATGCAAGGAAAAGCTCACTTTCTGAAAGTGGCATTTTCAAACACACTGTTTAAAAGCCACCTCTACTAAAAGGCGTGTTATTAAATTCCGAGTTCAGAGAGCCTAAACTCTTTTCCTCTATCTTATCCCAATTCAAAGTTATACATGTAAAATGTTACAGTGCAGCTCTAATATTACCTTATGGGACAGGCAACCTTTCAATAGTGAAAGCTGAAATACACAGTATTTCCCTATCAGGACATGTAAAACACACCGACACATTTCCTACCTTTCACATATGATGCACCTAGGAGTTGCCTTGGGCCTACTTGAGGGGTGCCTTACATGTAAGAAAAGGGAAGGTTAGGACATGGCAAGTGGAGGCATTGTCCAGGTCTATATGGCAGTTTACAACTGCTTGCGCAGACACTGTATTGGCAGGTCCGAGATATATTTACAGAGCTACTCATGTGGGTGGCACAACCAGTGCAAGCCCACTAGTAGCATTTGATTGACAGGCCCTGGCACACTCACTGCACTTTACTAGAGACTTACCAGTAAATTAAAAATGCCAATCACGGATAATGAATCATAATCACAATTTACACAGAGAGCATATGCACTTTAGCACTGATCAGCAGTGGTAAAGTGTCCAGAGTCCTAATGCCAACAAAAACATGGTCAGAAAAATAGGAGGTAAAAGACAAAAAGTTTGGAGATAAACGTGCAAAAAGGTCCAGGTCTAACAAAGACATAAAACAATAAAAATCCAATGCCAATTTATACAAAGGGAGAATATTTTTATCTTTCCGGGACAAAGTCAAAGTTTTAGGAAGTAAACAGCCAATACAACAAGGATGTTACCCCGCAAGTCATTATATCGCATGCGTTACAACGCATGTGATGTAACAACACGTAGCCATTACTACGAATATCATTACACTGTTTCCTCGTTGTGAGGAAACTGAGGCTGTTCCGTTTCCTCACAGCGACGTGCACCGCCCCTTAGACGACGCAGGAACCGGGAGAGAGGAACCACGAGGAGAGAGAGGTAAGGGGGATTGTGCTTGGGGTGGTAGTGTTGTAATGTTTGTGTAGTCTAAGGTGGTGTTTTCGGATTTAAGGTAGTGTTGGGGGGTCATGCAGGGTAGTGTTAGAGTGTAAGGACCGGACTCGGGCTAGGAGGGGGTCGTGCTGGGGGTAGTGTTTTATGGTTTAGGGTTGTGTTGTGGTGTTTGTGTAGTGTAGGGTAGTGTTTTAGGGTAGTGTTGGGGGGTCGTGCAGGGTAGTGTTAGAGTGTAGGGACCGGACTGGGGGTATGGGGAGTGTCATGCTGGGGGTAGTTTTTTACGGTTTAGGGTTGTGTGGTGGTGTTTGTGTAGTGGTTTAGGATTCAGGGTAGTGTCGGGGTCATGCAGGGCAGTGTTTGAGTGTAGGGACCGGACTGGGGGTAAGGGGAGAGTCGTGTGGGGGTAGTATTTTAGGGTTTAGGGTAGTGTTGTGGTGTTTGTGTAGTGTAGGGTAGTGTTTTAGGATTTAGGGTAGTGTTGGTGGGTCGTGCAGGGTAGTGTTAGAGTGTAGGGACCGGACTGGGGGAAGAGAGAGGGTCATGCTGGGGGTAGTGTTTTACAGTTTAGGGTAGTGTTGTGGTATTTGTGTAGTGTAGGTTAGTGGATTAGGATTTAGGGTAGTGTCGGGGGTCATGCAGGGCAGTGTTTGAGTGTAGGGACTGGACTGGGGCTAGGGGGAGAGTCATGTGGGGGTATGTTTTTAGGGATTAGGGTAGTGTTGTGGTGTTTGTGTTGTGTAGGGTAGTGACTTAGGGTTTAGGGTAGTGTCGGGGGTCGTGCAGGGTAGTGTTAGAGTGTAGTGACCAGACTTGGGGTAGGGTCATTCTGGGGGTAGTGGGTTAGGGTTATGTTGTGTTTGTGTAGTGTAGAGTAGTGTTTTAGGTTTTAGGGTAGTGTTGGGGGCGTGCAGGGTAGTATTTGAATGTAGGGACCGGCCTGGGGGTAGGGAGGGTCGGGCTGGGGGTAGTGTTTTAGGGTTTAGGGTAGTGTTGTGTTTGTGTAGTGTAGGGTAGTGTTTTAGGTTTTAGGGTAGTGTCGGGTGTCCTGTAGAGTAGAGTTTGAGTGTACGGACTGGACTGGGGGTAGAGGGAGGGTCGTGCTGGGGGTAGTGTTTTGGGGTTTAGGGTGGTGTTGTGGTGTTTGTGTAGTGTAGGGTAGTGTTTTAGGATTTAGGGTAGGGTTGGGGGTTGTGCAGGGTAGTGTAGTGTTATTGTAGAGAGAGGACTGGGGGTCGGGGAGAGTCGTGCACTGGTACTACATTAGGGGGTTGGGTAGGGTGGAGTCACTTACCTTGCAAACCTTTACCATGAGTATACCTTTACCACGCATGCCTTTGCGTTGAAATGGCATGCATGGTAAAGGCATAGTTGTGGTCAAATTTTGCTTTGTAATGGTAGTCGTTGTAATTGACATCGCGTAGTAATAACTGCGTTGTAATGGCATGTGTGGTATTGCTATGTAATGTAATGATTGATATTCATTTTAGGATGACCGCGATGGAGTGCGGGTCGGATAGGGGTGAGTACTAGGTCCAGGTCAAGATTTTTCCTTCAGACTTAGTCTTTTTCTTGGAGCTTCTCTATTGATGTCAAGCCTTCCTGTTCCTTGGATCCAGACTTTGCTTTGACAACAGCTGCCTGGTGCAGCGCAATGCCTCGAGGAGTCTCTGGAAGTCTTTGTCCTCACTGTCAATGGCGAGGAGCTCTGGAGCTTTCAGCGGGACAACTAGTGAGGTCAGGCCAATTCTCGAGTCGACGATGGTGGCTTGACTCTCAACGTCGAGCTGGTCTTATTCTGGAGCTTTTTTTATCAAAACTGTGTAGAAGGTTCCCAAATTTTCAGAGCTTTTTTGTGATTGTTTGGTGTTAAAAAGTGTCGAGCAGCATCAGTCAAGCTTTAGAAGCTTGCTCTTGTAGTGTAGGACTCAATCGCCTACAATGCACAAAATCCAGTTGTAGCTGGTCAGCTGGAGTAGTCCTCAGAGATTCCACTCCTTTCACTTGAATCAGGCACAGTCCTTTCCTCGAGATGCTTTGAGAGTCCAGCAGGTGCAGACCTTCTGAGAGCAAGTCTTCTGTGGTGCAGTACAAAGGTTCAGCAGGGCAGTCCTTTTACAGATGTTCCAGCTCCTCTCCTAATCTAATCAAGGGAGCTCCCATCCGGCAGGGGGTTAGCCTGGGTCCTGTGACATCTGTTCCCCTGCCTTTGAAGTCTAGCATTTTTCCCCAGCCCCCTTCCTTTCCTTGGCATTTACAAGAAGCAGATCTCCTCTCACCAAATGGCAGTATTGTTGCAGCTCCAGGCCTATTCACACCTTCTCAGATGGCAGCCTGCCTCAGGCTGAGAAAGGCTGACCAATCAGAAGAAGCTGCTACAGGGCTGCTTTGGGTGGCTTCAGGATGGTACGTTCTAAAACTACTTTCCTGTAATAGTTATAATAAATCAGACCTTGGAAAGTTGTTGGATTTATTGTAACTATTATTTCTATAATTTCAATCGTATTGCCAGCTAGCTCCATAAAATGTTAGACTTTATTAGGTTTAATAAGCCAATGGTGCTAGCAGCACTACAATGGGGAAAAATACTTCGGCTGATTTCCTCACCAGGGCATATAAAACATATTTCATAGTGTCCATACTTTTAATAACAAGGGAGCCTACCCTTGGGGCATATATGTGATAAAAAGGTAGTTTGGGACTTTGACAGCAGGCCTGACTTTAAAATGACACCAGACACCACAGCAGTGCACCCCTAAATGCATTAAGTCCATTGGGGTCTCTAAACCTATATGCACTACCATATACTAAGGAATTATAAGTAGGCTGTCTTGGTCAAGTTAGAATTATACCAATTACCATATACCATTTAAGGACGGAGCACTGGCCCTGGGCCTGGTTAGCAGAGCTCAGGGAACTTTCAGAGTCAGTAACCACCAGCATCAGTCAAAAAATGGGGGTGATCAGGGCAAAAAGGATGACTTTCCTACAGATTTTTATTGTGTTGTATTTTCTTCTTATTCTACTGTTTTGCTACTTCTTTACACTTGTTCCTTTGATTAAGCCTGACTGCTCTGAACCATAGCTACTCAGGATGGAGCTAAGGTTTTACAAGCTAACAGGACTGGATGTAACACGGAATTGTGCCATTATTACACGGTGAGGTTGCACAACCACACCGTATAATAATCCACATTCTCAAAATAATGGTGCTGGGATTTAGTACCACATGAAGATATCTCCCCTGGTACTGCTAAGAAGCACACTTTGTTTTGACCTCATACTGATAGGAACCTTGTAATGCCATAATAAGATGAGTGGTGGTATCTAATACTGAAGGGACATATACTGTTGTCATCCAACTTCTAAAATTACAATTATATGAAAAGCAACAGGGTACTAGCAGGTTTGAGGGGCTAAATGCACAATCAAAGTCTATGATACAGCAATTGAAGCTCTTTTTTCCCCCAGAGTTTTATATGGCGCAAACTTTACCGAAGGTATCAGAGCGCTTTACATGAGCACCAGTTACATTACACAAGGACACATTCATTTTTGTTAGGCACGGGGAGATTAAGTGATTTGCCCAGAAGCACAGGATGTTGAGCGTCATTGCTGAGACTCAAACCCAGTTCCCCAAATTTGAGGTCGACCGTCCTAGACGTTAGACCACATCCTCTCCCCAGCTCTTTGTCATTGCTCAGATAGCGGTATACTTGCAACACCTCCTCTGAATATGCTAGCAGGGAAACTAACCTCAGAATACCTTGCCAAAATTGTTTTGTTATACATGCAGTGTAAATGGTCTAGTTGAAACACTGTACCCCATTAATGGATCAGGAGATGCTGAGACGGTATGTTGTCATTATGCATACCCATTGTATGTCTTCCTTGAGTACCAGTAGCCAAGGGACAACTCATTGTTGGAGGGCACAGCAATGAGGCAATGTTGATTCTCTTGTTGAAGTAAGTGAACACTGGGCAAGACTTTCTTTTTTTCCCTCATTGTCTGTGGATGCTCTCAAAGAGTGAAGCTAACCGCAGCACCTCCATTAATTAAACTCTAACCTCTTGCAGTCAGGGTAGGACTACAGCAGTGTTTCCCCTTCCTTGTCTAGAAGAAGATGGTTGACTGCAACACAGCTATTGACCAGGACTTGAACACTTAACAAGGGCTAAATTCTGTTGCTCAGATATGAGGCTGGCCCACATTATTATCATTATGCAAGTATTTCTGCTAGATATTGTAGTGTAGTTCCTATATTCCCAATAGGCACTGCGCATTGGAATAATATATCCTATAGATGTGACGTAGGACTTATGTCTACTAGGTCTCTATCGAAATATATGACTTAATTGTGAGTGCCAGCTAGCTTAGAGGTCACTAGAAACGTTCTCGAGTTCAAAAGAAGGGATTTAGTTTCTGACAACCGCATAAACATGACAACGTTGTTTCCCTAAGATAAAACTGATCTTCAGAGTCATGGAAACAATAGCTAGATATTTTACTCAGTCATTCGTTCATGCTTTGTTTCACCAGAGCTTGCAGAGAAGTAGATAGACGGGCGTTTTTAATAAAAGGTATTTATTGAACAGCCTTCTTTCTCAAGACGAAGAAATGAACTGCTGCAATCGTAATACTGGTTGCAAAGTATAATGCGTACAGTAAAAAGAGTAGGATAAGATAATACTGAAAGAACATTGTATGGTTCCTAGACCATAGATAAATACATACATAAGTAACGGAGGCTAAAAAGCACTAAACTGGTGCGTCTAAAATACGCCTACCCTGATGTTCCTAACCTAAGCCTTGTACGAGGGAAGGAATAAGTGTGGTGTAGCATAAAAGTAGTATTCTTTGCCAAGAATCTATCCAAGATTTCTCTAAGGGTCTAATCAGCTCCGTACCTTGGTTTAGAATGAAGAAGGTCAGGCTCAGGACTCGATTTCCCAACAACCCGCAAGGGTAGCTTGGAAACACGGGACCTGGATTTCTCGGCAAGAGAAAAGACAGCGTCTCTCTCAGTGCGTCTGCTGGAGGGTCGGCTTCCTTCGGCACTTGCTGAAGCAGGATGCATCAGGCAAGTAGATAGTCGAACTGCTCCAAACCACCGTGTCTTTGCTAAGGCAAGTGTGGGCATATTTATACCTTGAAGGTGCCGAGTTTGATGTAAAGGTGGACATAATAACATCATCAAAGAGTCTCAGTTCTTTGAAAACTCCATGAGTTCTTGAACACGTCAGTATTCAAGCAAGGGGAAGTCCCTAACTGCTGAAGCCGAGTTTTCCAAGAAATCGTTGTGGATTTTCAGAGCTAGTGGAAGTAGCCCTACCGTATTTGGACTGCATGAGCTACGTCTAAATATGGTTATGGTTTCTATGCGTATATAAGGATATGGTGATTTATACCTATATATTGAATCGGGAAAATTATAGTAGGGTCCTAAAATACTAGGCTACTCTGGTATGTGTCACTGGTATTGTGATGGTGCCATGTATTATCCATTCAACGGATGGTTTCTCAGAAACGGTTAATGGTAATCTCTCCAGTTTTTCTGTGCTCAGCACCGTATAGTCTGCTCCCCTCTGTGCTAAAGAGATTTGTTTATCTGTGAGGTTAAATACAGTAAACAATGACGTGGTGTTGATTAGACGCCAAGGCACATAGCCAGAACAAAGGTTTTGTAACGTCCAGTCCAGCAGCATTATAGAACGTAATGGGACTGGCCATGTTGTAACATTAGAAAGTCTTGTTCCATTATGTCTATGGCAGAGGATACAATGCTGTCCAAAGAATAAATTCTGGATGACAGAGTTGTTAATCTAATGTCAACTACAGAGAGTGCTTTCTCTAAATTAATACGATCAAATTCTCGTATTCGTTCTGCAGTTTCCATTTGCGTGACTTTCCATGCTTCATTATAAGCATCGTAAATACCGGCATATATGAAACGTTTATGACGTTGCTTGCGAGGTCCCAGTAAGAATTCTCTCAAATCAATGCCATCTTTAAGTAAGGTTAAGTGTTGTTTTATATCTGGGAGTGTGGATTTGTGTAGCCACTCAAGGCACAGTTTTCCTACACTGTAAGTTGTTATTATCCCTGGATGTTGTCTCTGGACATATCCTGGATCTGGCCTAGTTACTGTAAACCCTTGTGTCTTGTTCAGGAATGTATCTTGACAGTTATTTGTGTCTGTGGGCCAGATTAACTATTGTCAAGTATTTGTTAACATACTTTTCATGCCTGTCTTATTAGCCTTTTTAAAGTAAAAGTTTTCTGGATTTGTGACATTAAAACCTGTAAAGTATGGGAACTTTCTATAGAATGTTTTAGAGCTACCTTTTGGGGGTGTTGGACAATGTTCCCATTGATTATAAGATAAAAAATGTCTAGGATTTGCAGATTTGTGTAAATAATGATGACCAAAATGATTAAAACAATACACTTCTTAATAATTTGATGAACCTTCTAAGTATTCATGTTTTGCTGACATTTCTAAATCTGCCATCATGTTATTAACAGTTTCAAAGTCCCAATCATCAGAAAATGTACTCGGTGAAACAAAATCACTCAAGGAAACCTTAAATTGGCGTAGAATCTTCAACAGCTCAACCGGGCCATAAATGTCATAATCAGTTCTATCCCATGCTATTCTACCAAGTAGAGGAACGGCTGTGATGTTAACTGATGACAGGTTTCGTTGTTCACGATGATATGATTTGTGTGGCTTCAGGAGCAAGTTGATGTTCTTACTTGCTGTGTCCATTTTACTATATTTTCCATCTATCAGCGTTCCCAAACTTAAAACAAGAATAAGCCATAGTAGGAGAAAAAGTACACCTAACACAATCCAAAATTCAACCCATGGTGAAGTCAGATATGTAGTTGCAAGCTGGTGACCAAGTTCTTTTACTTGTGCCTTGAATTTTTTGTTTGTTGGCGTAGGTTCAGGTTCACTAGGATCCTCAGAAAAGGTATCAAAGTTGATGAAATAGCCAGATGCAGTTCTATCAATTGTTGGTATTGCTTCCGGATTATCTGAAATCGCTGGAGCTGCTTGTTCTCTTGACATGTTAGTATAGTCAGATGCGACATCATTGTAGATGGGAGTTTCTTGACGAACTGTTATGTGGGTTTCAAGAGGCACAAGTTCTATGGCTTTATTGCATAGTCCTTCTTTTCTCACTGCAGATTCTTCAAACGTGATGAGTCTTTCAGTTTGAACCTCTTGGATGGTAGCAAGATTTGGTTGTCTGCTACATCTTTGAAGTCCACTGGGCCTACTACTTATTATCGGCCACATGGTGGGGTTTTACCAGCTCAATTGATACAGACTGGTTCCAGTGGCGGCTAGTGAACTATGAAAGTGGTAGGGCGTAAAAAACTTAGTATAACATAGATCATGTGAGTAAGTGAATGAAACAAGTCTGACGCCCCTGGGGAAAATTTTCGTTGAAGAAATGGTGTATTTCGTAGTATAATTTTCACCTATTTACAGAAATAATAAAAGAGGCTTATAAACTACACATTTACAATCAAAAGAGTGTTGCGTTGCTATTTGCAGTCTGCCTCTCTCTACATTTCTCTCTCTACATTTCTTCCTCATTCTTCTTCTCTGTAGTTTGTCTGTATCTCTTCACTGTTATAATCTTTTCTGATGTCTGTCTCTGTTATCATTCCTCTATGCTATCTGTCTCTCCTATGTTATTCGATCGTTATTTATGCTGTTTCTATTGCTATCCTCAGACTTAGGTGTTCTGACCTTCCTCTTTGCCGTCTTCCCTATTCTCTGCTCCTGTCTCCACTCAATCCTTTCTCAATGTAATCTACCTCTGTGCTGCTCACTAACCTTTCTTCAATTACCATTCCTCCGACCACTGCTATTCTTTCTCTACGATGTGCTTGATTTCTTAAACAATCCCTCAACATCTTTCTGAAGCGTCATAGGAGGCAGCTTTGAAGCACTAATGTTTTCACTGTTTGTAGACATTGGCACTTAGTGTGAGTGAAAAAACTGTGTAGCTCAAACGATGCCTGACTTGTAAACATCATTCAGTGACTCACTGACTCCGAGACTCCACCGACCACCAGACTCCCGTCTCCCGCCGTCGTCACGCAGGAAGGCTGCAGGCAGCCTCCCTCCCCTTCACCACAGCACAGTGCTGTGATTGGTTCGGCCGGCTGCCCCAACCACGTCATTTCTCTCTGTATGCTGCAGCATACAGAGAGCAGGGAGAGTGGGAGGGGTTACTCGAGGACAGGGGGAGCGGCTTTCCCACTGTTCTTAATACAGTTTAATACTGTCTGTTTGGACAGCCTCTCAGTCCTGCAAAACAGCCAAACGATCTTTGATATCAAAGAGTTTTTGTCCCACCACTGAAGTATGACGATCGAGGTCTTCGACCATCATTCTAGTACCAAAAAGGATTTCATATGGAGTGATTTCACCCAGAGAATTTCTTGGCAGGTTATTAAGACTACATTGGACACTTATTAGATGTTTAACCCACCCGTCACCCGAACCTAATACCCTAGCTGTTATAGATTGCTTTATGTCTTGTTTTTTTTCTATCCAAAACCAAATTTTCCTCAGGATGGAATGGACTTGAGTACCGCAATGCAACGCCCAAGCTGGCCATTGCCTCCTTGTAAGCCCGAGCTAAAAGCAGGACCCAGGTCAGAATGGAGCGTGCCGATTGCGTATGTGCCGATAAAGACTCGCAAATCTTTTATAACAGTTCGGGCGTCAGCCGAGCGCTGAGGCCACATCCAAATGAATCTTGTCCTAGTATTTGTGGGACTGCTTTTGTCCTTGGGGATGTTTGAGCATAGATAATCTATTGCTATCTAACAATGGTGTCTGTACTGGGCTGGCTACACTGTAGTCAGTAAACTGGTGGCACTCCAAGCTGTGATCTCTGTAGCAGACATCGCAATTAATACCAAATTTGTACATGTGGGCGCTCATCCCTGGCCAACAGTACATCTCTTGTGATTCTAATAGAGATTTTGAAATCCCTTGATGTATCAGACCCGTTCCAATATGTGCTTCTTGAATCAAAGCACCTCTCTGATTCCTGTTTGGGAGTACTCTATCCCCCACTCCAGGGATTCGAGCAAAAGGAACAGAGTTTGCATCAATTATGTATGTATATTCGAGTGGATAGTTTAGAGGTAACGCTGCTCCGCTGCCTTTGCTTGTGGCATTGACAGCTAGCATTGTTTCGCCATCTATTTTCTTTTTTGAACGAGTGATTGCAGCTACGGAGGCCGTTTGCACAGCTGCCTTCGCGGCTTCATCAGCCAATGAATTCCCTTCAATGTGAACGCCATCACGCTGGTGACTCAGTGTATGAATCACGTGAGTCTTTTGTAGTTCTTTCTGTAAAAGAACTACTTGTTCCCAAAGCATTTTATGCTTGATTGTGCCACCTTTTGCATCTTTGAAACCGTTCTGAACCCAGTTCTGCAAGTATTCATGGTAAGATTGGACGCAGTAATACGAATCGCACACTATAAGTGGGGGGAATTCGCGGTCCGTATTTTCAAGCGCCATCTTGAAAGCTTGTAGTTCAGCTCACTGAGCTGTACAGTCTCTGAGAGATTGAGTTTTTGTGACTGAATTTACCATCGCGCCAGCAACCTTTAACATTCGGGCATGCAGCACTATAAGCTTGTTTACCCCCGATTACGGGCTCTGCTGATCCGTCTGTATATATTATACATCTGTAATGTTCTAGAGGCAGAATTTCAGTGGGCAGGGGACATTCTTGTTCGTATTGTAGAAATTTGTGTGGCTTTAAGTAGGGGTCAAAAACGTATTCAATGTCTATTGCAGCAAGAGAATTAACCCATTGTATCCATCTTGGATGTAGGGCCTTTGTATTTGGAATGCTTGCCTTTGTCACTGCCTCTAAGGCAGGTACAGGAGTAACGACTTTTATGCGTTTACCCTGTGCGAGGGCTCTCTCTTTTGCTACTGCAGTTTGAACCGCTGTCAGAATTTTTTGGGGAAGTGAATTTCATTTCAGCTTGTGTGTACAAATATGACTTGTAAGCTATTGGTACCTTTTCACCTTCATTAAAGGTTAGGTATGTGAATCCGCATCTACCTGGGATGATTCGGATTATAAGGTTGCGTTCGTTTACGCATGTCTGTAAATGTGTTGTTGCTAACATGTCTGTTTGCACTGAATGCAAAATTTCTGTGTGTTTTTGAGTCCAAGTAGTAGGTTTGAAATCAGGTTTGATTAGTTCAGAGAGAGGTTTAACCCTTTCTGCATAATTTAGAAAGTTCTTCTGAAATTCAGGAATCCTAGAACTGACTGTAAGTTTTTCAGCGTTTTTGGCGGTTGGAGCAGCGCACATTTTTCTAAAAAGTTTGCTGCCAGGCTTTTGCCTTCACTTGAAAGTTCGTATCCTAAAAATCGGACATTGAGGTGGGCAATTCTTGATTTTTTAAAGTTGAATTTATACCCTTCAGAGTCGAATCCAAGTATTATGGTGTTCACCCTGGTCAAGTGCCTGTCCAAATCATCGTCTGTAAGATAGATGTCATCGACATAAGATAATACCTCATCATCATATGTTTGTATTAACTCTGTTACTCTGGCTGAAAATAATCCAGGATGTTCTGGAATCCCTGGGGGATGCGACAAAAGTGTTGATGTGTCCCCATTATTGCGATAGCTGTCAAGTACCTGCTTTCATGTGCAATGTTTTGACAGAAGAAACAATTTGAAATATCTAATGTTGTTTTGTACTTTTTGCGCACAATGTTATTCATTAGTGCTGCACTGTGTGCATTTTGTACTGCAAAGGTTTTGCAACAACATGGACGAGGTGCATGTTTCAATCACCCCTTGATATTCAAGTTGATCTAGTATTTCCCTGACCTGTTTTTTAGATTCTTGTTTAACCGGATACTGCTTCTGAGCAGTTGGTTGATTTTTTAACTGGCTCTTGTGGTGAGGAGAAGCCTCATCCCATCCCACATGATTTTTATATAATGCTGGAGCTTGGGCCACAGCCCATTTTCTGGCATAAGTGTATTTTTTATGAACAGGAATATGATTTGAGAAGGCTGGCATAATGATCTCTTCGCCATGTGGGTACTCCCTGACAAATTCAGGTGGCCAGTCTTTTTCAGCCAGAAGAATGTCATAACCCTTAGATAGTTTTTCCCAAAAGAGTGCTTTTATTTTCCTAGTTATGTCCCTCTCTATTCGGAGTGTTACTTCATATAACTTATGTGGTACACTAACCCTGGTATCTGCAGTTTCAACCTGAAAGTATTCATTCAGGTCCACTGTCTCCAGATGATCCTTCAGGATCTTGCAAGCTATGGTAACCTCTGCTGCGCTGTCCAAAATTGTCTAGGCCCACTCCCCGTTCTTGAGTTGTGTCCTCAAGATCCTCGGCATGTCTGATTTTTAGACTTGCTACCTTCTTTTTGGTAAACTGAGTTTTCTTATGTTTCGGAACGTGTTGATCGTCCTTGGACTTCACGCGTTCTTCCTTGTGTTCGGATCGTCCTCTTCTTTTGGATTTCTGTGAGGAAGTCTGAAAGGTACGAGAGGAACGTGTATCAGTATCTTGATATCTATCAGGTTTTCTCAAATTATCCCTGTTTCTGAGGTTATATCTCTTTTCAGAGGGCTCCTTTTGAGGAGACCTACCTCTGGATTGAGAATGCTTCTCTTTAGGAAGTGTCTGTCTAGTGTTTTCCCACTTCTTTTTAGGAGTAGTGAGTGTGTTTTTGATAAAAACTTTTTCAGGATTTTCTGTTAGTTTGGGTTTTACCGGTTTCCCTCTCAAACTATCTCTTCCTAGTTCTTCATAGGATTTTTCTATTATTCTGGCCAGTTCATATGGTTGCTCAATTACATCAAGTTATTTTAGTTTTTGGCAGATTGCCACTGATGCTGCTTCACCTTTAATATTAGCTAATATTATAGATGAAACCTGTTTGAAATCCTTCAGTAACTTCATACCAAGATTTAAAGCAGGCACTGACCCGTATTCATTTTGAATCTGTTTCAGGACGTCTGGTATTACTGACATGGACGGAACACCATGTGTTTTAGTGTAGATTGCAGCAAAGACTGTACCCCAAGTGTCACAGTCTTCTAGGTGTGGTGCAATCCCCATTGGTAAACAGATTGTAAGAATCCCGTGTTTTTCATGAGATGTACTATCCGGAAATACTGCTTCGATCTGAGTAATTTGAGCTAACCAGAATGGAATTTGTTCACTCTTTGTGGGTAATTTACGGATGACTGATTGTATAGTCTGTGGTATAATTTTGTTTGTGTTTCCCTGATGAGGGGTGTGCTGTGGAATACTTATAGCAGGTTGGACTGTTAGAGTTCGCATGACATATTGTACCAATTGTCTATGGATTTTAATTAATTGTTTTAGTTGAGCTAATAGTTCTGGACCTGTCATTTGTTCAATGGCAGGATGTGGTGTATAGCTAGCTAGTACCTGCCATGTTGATCCTGGTCTACCTAGTGGACCTAGCCTGGTAATGTGATTTTGATGTTGTAGGGCGCCTTTGAACCAGAGCTGATGCTCTTGGTAAGTTAGTGGAATTTCAATGTCCTCGAAAGGAACGTATTCTGCTGGATGTTCCTCTATCTTATAGAAGTGGAACACATGTGTTGTTGGATTTGCTTGTGGAAAGATAATCCATGAATAGAATACCTCTGTCTGCCGATATTCATGTGCCTCCATGACAAAAATTACCCTACCACCTCTTGCTGATAGGCCATTTTCTATGAGCTTTATAGCTATTGTTTTCCGCACATTTTCCGGGATGTTTATAGCATCCGGGTCGTCATGTCCGAAACCCATAACGTCAAGACCTGGTTGGTTTGCACTTACTGCACTCCCACTTTCCCTGGGATTATCCTCATCGGTATCCGACATTTTGTTTGAAAGTCTTGCAGAACAAGTTTCAAGGAAATAAAGATAAGGTGCACAATATTTTGGAACACTGTATCCTTCAACGTTGAACAAAACCAAAAACTAATAAATAGGATTTTCGTCCTACTCAGTTATGGCGGATATTTTATCCTTTAACCCACTCCAGACGTCTATTGGAGTATTTTACGTGATAAAGGGGTCTCTGTGAAAAGCATGACTGAGTTACTCTAGTATCTAGCGTTAAATTAGTGCCTTACCAAACGTTGGGCGCCATGTAGTGTAGTTCTTCTATTGCCAATAGGCTCTGCGCATTGGAATAATATATCCTATAGATGTGACGAGGGACTTATGTCTACTAGGTCTATATCGAAATATATTAGACTTAATTGTGAGTGCCATCTAGCTCAGAGGTCACTAGAAACTTTCTCGAGTTCACAAGTAGGGATTTCGTTTCTGACAACCGCATAAACATGACAACTTTGTTTCCCCAAGATAAAACTGATCTTCAGAGTCGTGGAAACAATAGATAGATATTTTACTCAGTCATTCGGGCATGCTTCGTTTCACCAGAGTTTGCAGAGAAGTAGATAGACGGGCATTTTCAATAAAAGGTATTTATTGAACAGTCTTCTTTCTCAAGCAGAAGAAATGAACTGCTACAATCGTAATACTGGTTGCAAAGTATAATGCGTACAGTAAAAAGAGTAGGATAAAATAATACTGTAAGAGCATTGTATGGTTCCTAGACCATCCATAAATAAATACATACATAACAGAGGCTAAAAAGTACTCAACTGGTGCGTCTAAAATATGCCTACACCGATGTACCTAACCTAAGCCTAGTACGAGGGAAGGAGTAAGTGAGGTGTAGCATAAATGTAGTATTCTTTGCCAAGAATCTATCCAAGATTTCTCTAAGGGTCTAATCAGCTCCGTACCTTGGTTTAGAATGAAGAAGGTTAGGCTCAGGACTCGATTTCCCAACAACCCGCAAGGGTAGCTTGGAAACACTGGAGCTGGATTTCTCTGCAAGAGAAAAGACACTGTCTCTCTCAGTGCGTCTGCTGGAGGGTCGGTTTCCTTCGGCACTCGCTGTAGCAGGATGCGTCGGGCAAGTAGATAGTCGAACTGCTCCAAACCACTGTGTGTTTGCTAAGGCAAGTGTGGGCATGTTTATACCTTGAAGGTGCTGAGTTTGAAGTAAAGGTGGACATAATAACGTCATCAAAGAGTCTCAGTTCTTTGAAAACTCCATGAGTTCTTGGACAAGTCAGTATTCAAGCAAGGGGAAGTCCCTATCTGCTGAAGCTGAGTTTTCCAAGAAATCGCTGGATTTTCGGAACTAGTGGAAGTAGCCCTGCCGTATTTGGACTGCATGAGCTATGTCTAAATATGGTTATGATTTCTATGCCTATATAAGGATATGGTGATTTATACCTATATAAGGGCATGAATCGGGAAAATTACAGTAGGGTCCTAAAATGCTATACAACAATATAAATCAGTAAGTTTCTCCACCAAGTAGACGGGAACTTCCCAGAAGTTATTTTTACAAGAATAAAAAAAGATCACCTCGAGTATCTCCATTTTCAAAAACCTAAGTATGGAAAAACATAAATGCTACTTTACAGTAATATTGCTTTCGGGTTTCAACTGTTTGGAGGCCACTGTGCACTTGATATTGAGACTTCTTATGGTGGTGCTGTAAATTTATACCAATCTTATAGCTCAAATCTGTGGTCAATTTTATATTTCTTTCAATAGCGTGTGACTACTGGGTAATGCTCCCATGAGAGCTCCTAAAGTGACGAGTGGTTAAGAGTTACTTTAGAATGTTTACCAAACAAAAACAATGTTTTTATCACATAAGTGTGCTGTGTGTCATGATTTGCAGTGTGTCACATTTCATAGTTTTGATTAACTTGCAAGTAAATATTGTGGCATTAATTGTTAACCACTAGGTACATTGCCTAAGCTTCTAAGCTTTTAAATGTTGTTTATATGATCGCCTACAGAAAATAGCTTCAATTGGCCCAAAGATAATAGCGAGTATTTCAATATTTGTTTTTTTACTAACATCACTATGACCACGGTTTGACTGAACCCGTAGTTTTTGCAGGATAGGGATTTTTAAGTCCTGAAGAAGGTTTTTGACTCAGTTAGGTGTTAAATTAGCAGCTAAAACATATTGACACAAATCAAGAGATGGTAGGGTGAGAAAGCGCAAGCACCATCAAATCCCACAGATAAAATCATATATATTGATTGGGTATTCTTTTAGACAGTTTAAACCACGTGATTCTGGATCCCTAAAATATCATCTAGAATCGCATATATTACGAAGATTCATCATTGTACAATTAGAGGTACACTTATGTGCTGGAAATTCCCTATGATGAATCATGCCACGGAACGTGGGTAAGGTTACTGCTTCCAAAACAGTGGAATCTCATTGGAAGGTTTAATTATCTTTATGGTTTCATCAATCTCTGAATGTGTGATATCCAAGAGACTGACCTGAGATCATGTTCCTCACCTTGTTGCCTCAGTGTAACAGTGTATTTGGTAAATATATAGTGGTCTTTGTACTTTGCAAGGATGTTAATTGCCAACAAGTTAAACATTTTTTATTCCATTACTCTACTTAGAGAAAAAGATAAACATTAAAAAAATGTAAATGAAAATATCACATTAGCAGTTTCACTACCAAGCTCGACACCATAGTCTTTACTAACCTTTTGCACATACTACCAAACAACTCATCATAGTCATTACTAACCTTTGCACTTGGCATTTCTTACCAAATATTTAAAAGAAGTTAGGACAGAAGGCAGGTATGTAATAGACAATTGAAGTACCTTGTACCTTCCTGTCTGCCACTAGACTCTGTTGACTAGTGCATGGAAATTAAAACCCAGAGAACTGAGCAGCTCGCAAGATTGCAGAGTCTTACTGATCCCTCCTTCATTGGATAATGTTACACAAAAAATAATTGTGTACGGATAATCACCACGAGAATAGTTTTGAAGGTTATAGTTCAATCTCAAAATGTAGTAAGAACATCTAGGTTTTTAAATGTTTCATATTGCCAACCGTCTTCTTATTACTGTGATAAATGACCGATTATTTTATGAAGACAAATATCTAGCATTGATTTTAGAGTGAATGTGTAGTAATGTATTTGAATTTCAAATCTACTTCCGCCTCCAGAAGTAAGCATTGACTGTTCCCATATTACCTATCGGGAATCAGGAGTGCAAACACAATAGTTGATTAAACTGAGTGAAGTACAACAGTGTGTGGTAGTCGAGCCACAATATTCATCTGAACTCCAATAATTGATCATCCCAAAAATTATAATTTTTCGGCTCCAGAAATGTAATTTGATCTAGAGGTTACAGACTGAACTCCTCACAAGGAAATCAACAATTAGCAGGCGCAAACAGTTTAAAATATACAGCGCATAAAGGACTGAGCTCTATATCGAAAATAGGAATAAGGATTTAATGAAAGAAAAATTAAAAAGAGGTACAAAGGAATGTAGGCAAAATCAGTTTAAACAATCAGAGCATAGTAAAGGAAAAATAACGCAATATCGTAAATTCAGCTGGCTGAAAATTCTAAATGCCATACTCATTAAGAAAAGTGACAGCATAAAAGTTAATCTATGAAATAGTAAAGTATTCCCAAAAGGGCTCACAGAGAGTGCATGGGCCAAAAGGACAAATGGCACAGCAAGGCCAAAAAGAAAACTATAGCAGAAGCATCAGCATGAGTAATAGCATGTCAGCCCCCAACTACTGGGGCTCAGAAGGTTTTATAGCACAGCATACAATTCTATTAATAGATTCTGCTGCTAATGCAGCATAGCATGATCATGGCGAGGGTCGCATTTGGCAAATCAGAAACAACAATGTAATAGTTATGACTTACAAAATCAAATAAACAAGAACCCATTGCTGCCTCAGCAACTGCACTTCAGAGATGTACATCACAAATGAAACATTTCTTGAACAATGGCTCATAGAACTTAAACATCTCCTCCCAAACTTCCAGCGGAAGTCCTTGAAAATGATACTTTGGGTACACCATGGAAGCCTCATTCACAATGCTACCAGACAAAAATTTATCTTCACAATATTATCCACGCCATGTCCCCAGTTTTCCCTCGAAGAACAGGAGATATGCTTTTGCAGTGGGACACGGATTGGGAAAATTAATGAGCAGGAGCAAGTTAAACTGAACACGGTAACAGCATTTGTTTTAAAATGAATGGTGTACAACACGTAAATGTGGCCTAACACATTCACAGCATAATCTATACTTCTATATGACCTAAACAGTAGGTTTCAGGAGCGAACCTAATCATTCATCAATGGCGACTCTATGCGCCATTAAAACTATAATATTTCAAACAAATTTTGCATGACACTTGCACATTTTACATATTTTCGAAAAACGCAACGGCCAGTGGAATAATCTTCTCAAAAAGGACACTGTGCACTGACCCCTCTCTTCTGCAAACACCTGAGAAAAAGCTTTGCAAAGTAAACTCATCCATGCTTCCTAAAGCCATAGCCAGAACGAACTGGCTTCTTTTTCAATACTTCCTATGTCAAACAAGTATTTCCAACTTGAGTCCAGGAGTCCTGGAGCTGTGCAAGAATTACAGGATAACCAATATAAGTGATTGACATTACTATTCATTTTAAATGATCCCAAGTATTGATGTAGTTATGGTGAAACTTTAGCAAAGATCCAGTTCACATACAACAACATTATTCTCCCAATAATGTTTCCAAATCAATATAATAAAAAGAGAGGAAAATGTACTAAATAAATTACATAAAAATGTCAGCATCGTATTAAGGCAATCAGCATATGATTTTGAAAACTTTTTAAATAAAAATATACCTGGGGTGACAAAGGTTTTATAATAGTGTGTATTAGTCCATGCACCTTATTAAGAGCAGTCACAGAAAGTCTCTCTTCCACTAAAAGTGAAAACATGAAAATATTACCAGCAAACTCTTCTGCCTCACAGATGCCAGGAGGGCTGGGGAGTGTCAGTTACCTTTCAGGCTCGCATACTCAAATGTGTCCAGTGTTTCTGGCATTCTTGTGCAGGACGGAAGCCTGAGGACAAAACAGAACCCTGCATCCTGCTACAGCAAGAGTTTAATATTTTTAAGACTGATGGCCTAATTTAGAGTTTGATGTACAAAAGGTTAAACCATCGGTATGGCGAATTACTTTACTCTCGCCATACCAAGGGTTCTCAGACATACAAAATTCAGAGATGTCTGCCAGCCCAGTGGACATCTCTTAACTTTGGCGGGAACAGCTTTCATGGTGGTCCTGTCAATGAATTAAAAGTTTGATGGATGGCACCATCGAGACAATGGTACCATCCATCCCACTTTTAACAAGTTTTGTATTTTCAAAAACAAAGTCCCAAAGCGGGATTTAGTTTTTGAAGATACAAAAACGAATGACCCCCCTCACACCAAGGGCATTGTGTCCCATAGTGTGGGGGTCATTTTTCAGTTTTCACTGCCCCTTAATGTCAGCTTATACCCAGCGGTGACAGTGAAAACTAGCCATTCGACCGCCCACTCTAATTCAGATGGGCGGTCGAATGGCCAACCTTCGATGGTCCTTCCACCAGAGGAGTCTGACAGCAATGGAGACAGAGTAGTCTTCATCTCAGAAATACTTGAGGGCCCATTAGGATGGCGGGCGGATTGCCCCCGCCAGGCCAGCGGTGGTCATCGCTCCGGAATGACCCCCCGCCATATTATTATGGCTGGGGGGTCCGCGGAGGACGGAAAGACCGTCCGCCGCTTTTCTATCAGACACTGCCATCCATTTTAGCATGGGCTTTAAATAATGCCTTTCTGTGGCGGAATGCGGAGACTCCCTGCAGGGGCCCGTTGCGGGCCCCCAGGGACTCTGGGGGGGTGGGGGGGGCACATGGGGGGTACCTATGGTACCAGCCAGCAGTTCCATGGACAGCATGGCAGGCACCGCGCGGTGACTGCCATGCTCAGCATGCCTTCCCGCCATTGTGGTGGGCGGTGCTGAGTGCACCGCCCGCCACAATGGTAGGAATGCAGGATGCGCCCACCACTGTGGGGGGCGCATCCTAATGCTGCCCACGGGACCCCCGCCCTTATGGCGGGTGGTCCCTTTCACCGACAGGATGGCAGGCGGGTAAAGTCCGCCCGCCATCCCACTGGGCCCCTAAATGTCCATTTGCTGGAGAAGATACTCTGTCGCAAAAGAGTACCCTTTCCGCAAATCTCTAAATCAGCCCCTAAATCTACTGATTGTACAACTTGAATTATTTGTTCCATTTCTGTTAGCGTGGTCTTTTTCTCCCATTAGTAAGGTGAAGTACTAATGGGAGAAAAGGACTGTGGGGGTCAGAGTTCAGTATTCATTATAAATACATAAACTAATCTTATATTTAAACACCTTTTGCCCTTGTAGAGCTTCTTATACCTTCAACCAAGGAAGGATGTGCCCAGTCAGAGTTTGTGAAATTTTACATTTGCGATATGCACTTATGAATATGAAAATTCTGCCAGTATGGTAGAATTAAAATCTATAAAAATGTAGGATTTGGGGTGGGATTATGAGCTTTTCTGTATGAGTAGCCCTACAAAAATAGGCGAACACCCATAAACTCCTAGATTTGTAGGCACTCACATACCCTTGGTAGGTAGTTTGTCAACTGCAAACATATGAAGATTTGCTTATGTGAAAGTTTGTAACAAGGGTGTCAATATCACTTCCTAATAATTGGAGGCTAGGTAAAGGTGCTGCCCTGCTGGGAAAAGAATTTCTTAATCGGTAAAACAAACCTCTAAATGATAATGAACATTTGATGCACATTTATGAATGCAGAATTATCCACACTGAAATACTCCTGGAAATATATAAATGTCATAGGTTGCTGCTCTACCTCTGGAATCTTTTGTGAATCCTTTGAGAGTCTGGAATTTGCTCTCAATATTGGAGTCAAACGTCCTAGGAGTTTATATATTTGGAATGACTAAGGTAGCAACATCTACTTTGTCTCTAGTAACGCCCTTTGTAGACATAATTTTTTATCTTCCTTTGCGACTGTACCCTTGGAGTTGAACAGTGCACCTCCATATTACTTACAATTTACTCAGAGTCACTGGAGTTATGCGGCACTGCCCTGCTAAACAATGCTGTAGTGTTGGGTGAACTCGGGAGCCTGACAATTCTCTGCGTATATTATATGTGGGTAACATTCTGTGGCAGTATTATCTATCATGGTATTTCTACATGTGTAGATTGGTACAGATGGAGATCCCACCGCCAGACATGTTTTAAGGCATGGACAAAGTGGGCAATTCCACAGGCCCCCCACTCTCCGAGGGGCCCCGAGAGGAGGCGATCTATCTGAATCTATGCCCCTCTTGTCTATTTATCTCAAGTTATCGCCTTTTCTATCCACTACCTTTAGCTCTCACTCTGCCTCTCTCTCTCTACCCTGTGTCAATGTAAGGATTTTTGTAGCCCTGGGAAAAACACATTTTGACTGTTTTTGTGTGACCCCAATGTCAGAAAGTTTAACGTATAATTCAATATTGTGTGGCATCATATGGGCTTTAAATTAGTAGAAAATGGTAATAAAATTTAAATTTGCTCCTTACAGAGACCCCCTATAATATGTCTAGCATGAGGCCCCAAAAATCCTAAAATTGACACCACCCACTGCTCTAAAAAAAGACATCTGTATTACGCACAAACTGAATACATTTAACAGACACCATCGAAAGTGCCCCATCCCTCGGTGTGCAAGAACATCGGAAAATTAAGCTGCATAAAGAAATACTGATACTGCACTTGCATTTCTTTCCCCCGAATGATTTTCCCTTCAGATTCAGAATTCCACAGCTTGAAATGAGGGATGACACGTGGTAGTGATTTTATTGTATGATAAAACTGCATGTTTTCCTTCACCTGAGATGCAAAGCTCTGAATCTGTACTTTTCCACCAAGAACAATGCTCCAGGTAAAGTCTGGGGGGTTATCAGTGGTTGCAAATTGTGGGTAGGACCTCAGCTGCCACACAGCTGAATCTGATATTAGTAATAAACATCTTTGTGCCCAATTCCGGTTCCCCAGTACACTTTATAATGAGGAGCACAATTATTTTTTTTAACAAATGGCTTCATATTAAAACACAAATATCTCTTTGAATACTATCTTCAGGAGAGACTATAATTTCTAAGAAAATGCATCAGAGCCCCCTGTGAAGCATATTGACACAATGCTCTCCTCACTAGAGTGCTGTCATTCTTCCTTGGAGGGGGGAGGTTTGCATATGGTAGATAATAAAATCACTACGTAAAATAAATAAATACGCCAGACAGCACAGCTTGGCACAGCTTCTCTGTTACATATCCATCTAATTAAGTGCGCTTTAGGAGTAATCAAGCATTTTGAAAACATTGCACGTTTCGAAACAGATGCAAAATCCGCTTGAGGTCTTCAAAATCTTGACTGCCCTGTTAAATAAAAAGACTGCTGCTGTAAGAGTAATGTGATGGAAAAAAGAACCGCTTTCACAAGTGAAAATGTAGTCTCAAAAGATCAAGTGAAGTAAACAAGCATCGGTAAAGCCAAATAGGCCTGGTTTTAAAGAGCATGCGCATGAAAACTAGACAAAGAAACGTAAGGTGGATTGTATTGAAGGCTTCTTTCCCTTTGCTACAGTCCTGTTTTAGTTTCTATGTCAAATGAAGTTTGGATTGCAGGGGAGGCTTAGATACTTTTACTATGGTCCTCATTTAGTTTCTGTGGCATAGAAAGAAAGAAGGACTATAATAAAGGCTTCTTTCCCTTTGCTACAGTCCTGTTTTCGTTTCTTTGTCAAAGATTGGATTGCAGGGCAGGCTTAGTTACTTTTTCTTTGGTCCTCATTTAGTTTCTATGGCATAGAAAGAAAGAAGGACTATAATAAAGGCCCCTACCTGACCTTCTGGAAGAGTCCATCCCGAACTGCCAAGTCAGGTCATCCCTGGACCAGAAACAAGCATCCTGGGACCGGTTTTCGGGTAACACCCCTCATCAGCCAGGCTAGCTTGAATCCAGTGGCAAAGTGAGCAAGGGACCCACGTCTGTTTTATCTCCGAGGAGGCGTCGTGTCGAATCCAGGACAGGAGAAGTATGTTGCATCAGTGGTGAGGCGTTGGTTCTGGTGATGATGCATAGTTGGCGAGGTCGTGGAGTCACCTTCGCTGGTTATCGGTGCTGGGATAACAGGATGTAGAGTCTGTGCGAGCGCTGGTGTCGGTAAGGCTGATCCCTGCACGTGTGGGAGCAGCAGTGCAAGCCGGGCGGTGTGTCATTCACTTCACGAGCGGTGCCCCGGGCCTCGGTGCAGGTCGTGGCGCCACAGTGGAATCGCTGACGGCATCAGAGACAGGTTTTCCTGCATGTTCCAAGTTGCTTTCACCTCCCAACAGCAAAAACAACCTCTAGAGGCCCAAAACTGGAATAGTCACCTCCTGGCAGGTCAGAACATGTCAACAATAGATTTCAGGGGAGCTGGGGGTGAAGTCTTTGTGTCCCTCAGACTTCAGAACAGGAGGCAGCACATAGAGGCCCTTTGAGATTCTCTTCAAGCAGGATTCTCAGCAAAGTTCCAGTCTTGTCCTTTCCTTGGCAAACACAGCAACTGCAGGCCAACCAAGTACAGCATACAGTAAAGGGGCAGTACTCCTCCTCACAGCTCTCCAGCTCCTCTCCTTGGCAAAGGTTCCTCTTCAGTCCAGAAGTTATCTAAAGTTTTGGGGTTTAAGGTCCACTTCTTATACCCCATTTTGTCTTTGTTCTTCTTTGTGTAAGGGTATCTGAGCCCAGTCTAAACCAGTTCTGTCCTCACTGGTGCAGTATGACCATAGGTGGTGGGTGGAGACTGCATTGTGCAAGGGAGACAGGCCCTATTTAGGTGAATGGAAAACTCCTCCCACTACTCTAAATGTCACCAATGTCTATTCAGCTCAGTTCTGAGTCATCCAGGAAGGGTCAAGCACACCTCACCCCCAGTGGCTGTGTACAGTGTAACTCATGCCCAGCCCCTGTCACTCAGAAACCAGACAGTCAATCCACAAACAAGCAGAGGCACACAGAATGGTTAAACAAGAAAATGCCTACTTTCTAAGAGTGACAATTTCAAACACACATTTTAAAAGCCATATTTACTAAAAGATGTGTTATTAAATTCTAAGTTCAGAGAGCTTAAACTTGATCCCTTCATCTTGTCCCAATGGGAAGTTATACTTGTAAGACGTTACAAAGTGTCTCCCATGCTATCCTATGGGACAGATAGCCTTTCAATTGTGATAAACGAAATTGGTAGTATTTCACTATCAGGACATGTCACACACACCAGTACATGTCCTACCTTTCACATACATTGCACCCTGCCCTTGGGGGTCCCTTGGGCCTACCTTAGAGGTGTTAGGGGTGCCTTATATGTAAAAAAAAGGACATTTAGGGCCTGGCAAGTGGGTGCACTTGCCAGGTCGATATGGCAGTATAAAACTGGGCACAGACACTGCAGTGGCAGGTCTGAAATACCTTTTCAGGGCTACTCATGTGGATGGCACAATCAGTGCTGCAGGCCCACTAGTAGCATTTGATACATAGGCCCTGGTACACTCAGTGTTAAAGATGGTTAAAGATGGATTTGTAAAGTGCATAGCTACTCAGCAGAGTATCCTGGCAGTGCTCTTTACTAGGGACTTACCAGTAAATCCAATATTCCAATTGGGGAGAACCAATTGTGAAAACAATTTACACATGGAGCACTTGCACTTTGACACTGATCAGCAGTGGCAAAGTGCCCAAAGCATCTATGCCAGCAAAAACAAAATTCAGCACAGCTTATAAAATACAGGGGGTAGAGGCAAAAAGTCAGGGGAAACCATGCCAAAGATGGCAAGTCTAACAGTTACAATCTCTATTTTGCTGAGGATCACGTAGCACTGGGTATTCACTACATCAGTTTGCTATTGTTTGCTCATTTTATGACTTGAATAGTAATTGGATTCCGGATTCCTTCTATGGATTTAGCTTCCCTTCTGATTCTATAAGCATCACCCTAAATCTGCTAAATATATCTGGTGCAGGGTGATGAGATTCATCAATAAATTCACACAAACAACAAAGTATAAATTGTATTGTTGGTTAGCGCAAATCCAGCGAACATTTATAGATAAGCAAGTCCATGCCGAAGATAGTGGTGTCAAAGTGTGCACCAGTACTTTCCCTCCTAGTTAGCAGTGCTCCCTCTCATACTTATAATCCAGCGCTACTCCACACTGTTTAAGGTCCATGAAGACATCCAAAACATGTTGCTCCATCAGAATACCTGCTCTTACTTTTTAGGTCTTGGCTACAGAGAGCTTTAATAATAAAAGTGTGTGCTCATGAATTTGGAAAGGCTCATTATAACTGTTACTCTTACTTGTATTTTGCTGCTCTTGCACCTTGCACTTTCACCGCTGCTTGGCACTGATTTTTCATCATTATTAGTCAGTCTGGGGGGAGTTGCTCAACCCTATTCCTGACCGCGGTTCCTGTATGTAAGAGCGGGCCCGCCTCCTCATAGGTCAGCATTCTAGTGGCTGGAGCTTCTTGGGGGATAAAGATAGAATGCTGATGTGATCGTGCCGCGGACGAGTGCAGCAGGCGCACCAAAGGCAAGCACGTCTGTACCCGTAATGCGCCTTGCGCCAGGACCCCTGCATGTTTTTCTATTTTAACCTACACCAGGGAACTGCTCCTGTCTTTAAACCACAGTAGGTGTGGCAACACTCAGTTTTGGTTTGAAAACATTTGAAAACACAACTCTTTGCATAAACAGACACTTTCCCCCTTTAATGGTTTCGCGCGGGACACTCGTGAGTATCTGTGCGTGCTACAAATTAAAATAACATAACATTCTTGCCCCCACTGTAAGTTTGTACTTTCAGACAGTAGCCGCTCAGCTACCCTCCCGGCCCCCGGTTCCCTCGAAAAGATGGGTCTGCTAATTGACGCAGCCAGAAGATCTAAGAACCCATTCTCATCGAGAACCCCTCCATCCTCGCTCTCCCCAGAGGCTACCTATGCCCCACAACCCAAGGATGGTGTACTTAGTGCTATCTTACATAATGCCAGATCAGCATTGAAACATAGATATGAACTAGAATGTCTACTTCAAACTGCTAATCCTGATGTAGTGTTTCTTATGGAAACATGGGCGACTGACTCGTCGGAACCAGACTGGGTAGCTGCACTCCCAACTGGCTACTCGCTCGCGAGCCTGCCTAGAACAGGCCAAATAGGGGGTGGAATTGCCATCATACACAGGTCCGAATTTAAAATAACTTTTGATCCTGTCTCACTGCCAGGAGCAGAAGCGATGACGTTCAATATTAAAATCAGGAACATACTTACCTTTCCTGTGCTGCTCCGCTACCGACGGCCCGACCCAAGTCCCCTTTCTCTCAAGCTCTTCAATCCCTATTGAAATCATGCCTCGACTCCCCTATGTCTACCATATTAGGGGACTTTAACTTCCACAAAGAATGGGGGGAAGATGCATGTACCTCGGTGCTGATAGACACCCTTGAAGCCTTTGGTCTTACTGTTAGTTTTAAAACCAACTCACAAGGCTGTACACACTTTGGATGGGATCTTTTCAAATAACCTTTCTATTAGTATTAATAGGATCCTGCCACTTACCTGGACCGAACATATGGCTATTTTGTTCGACCTACCGGTTGGGCACATCCATTACCCGCCGCTACCCACACCACCGCCGACTAAAATATGGTCCTGGAGCAACATAAGATCTGAGGAGCTAGCAGTCCTGTTGGACAACAGTATGCCCACCCGGGTGGCAGACTCCAGCTCTGTGGCAATCAGCCACGACAATTGGCTCAGATCTGCCATAGAGCAATTGGCCCCAGTAAAAATGGTCAAACAGCACAGGTCTAAACCTACCACCCCATGGGATAACCTTGAGTTGAAAACACTTAAATCAACTTGAAGACACCTGGAACGAATATGGAGGGTGGACTACAATACGCTGGCTAAAAAAAACTATAATCAAACACTTACTAACTACAAAACAGCCATCATCAGCACCAAAAAGAACTTCTACACCAATGAAATTGAGGGGCTAAAAATTCCGTTTGAGAACTTTTCAAGGCGGTTAACCACATCGATGCTATGCATTTTCCCCTCCTGTGCTGAGTTTTTCTCATTCCCATGTTTCATGACGAGCTGGGCTCGTCATGAGCGTGCGAGGAGGCTACCTCATGACGAGCCCAGCTCGTCATGAGCGTGGAAGGGGTTAATGCACTATCAAAACTACAACAGGGCAATACTTTCGCCCCGGATCAAGTGCTATGCGACAAAATGTCCAAGGTTCAAACAATATACCAAGAATTAGAGAGCCTTAATTCTGGGCCTTCCTCCCCTCAAGCCCCACTCACAGAATTAGTATCTTCTGCCTCCTGTCTCCTGACTAGTTTTTCCCCCCTGACCATCAACATGGTATACAACCTACTAATCTCGATTAAATCTGGCTCCCCAACGGACCCCTGCCCACCAGATATTATTCATGGCGTCTCAAACACAGTCAGTGCGCTGCTTGCCCCACTCTTGAACACTGCTCTTTGTACTGGTGTCTTCCCAACCTCTCGTAAGAAGGCATGTGTAAGACCTATCCTTAAGAAACCCTCCCTGGATCCTCTCGAGGTAACCAACTATCGCTCGATCTCGTGTCTGCCTCTAGCAGCAAAGTTCCTGGAAAACGCTTTTAACTCAAAACTCACTAAATATTTAGACAACAACCAGCTTTTACACCCAAAACAACATGGTTTGCGGTCGAGCCACTCCACAGAATTGGCACTTATTATGGCCACTGAAGAAATATGTTGGCAGATTGATAGGGGCGGTAGGGCTATCCTGATCCTACTGGACCTATCAGCCGTGTTTGACACAGTTAACCGCCACTGTTCCTATGCGACGGCTGGAGGCAGTAGGTATTGGAGACACCGCACTTGTCCTTCTCACCTCTTTCCTCACTGACAGAGAACAAAGGGTTTGCTGGTAAAATTTGGAATCTGGCGCTTTTTACCTTCCAGGGGGAGTGTCACAAGGGTCAGCACTCTCTCCCACATTGTTTCACATTTATGTCTCCCCTCTAGCCAAACTGATCAGGGACCATGGCTTTTCTCTTGTATCGTATGTAGACGATACTGAAATTATCATCCCCATCGCATTAACGGCAGATCCAATCGCAGACAGATTCCATAGCTGTCGTGGCCACATTATGACCTGGATGCACAAGAACTATTTAAAACTGAATGCCAACAAGACAGAGGTTATGGAATTTGGATAGGACCTCCTATTTGGACCCAGTCATGGTGACCCCCAGAGGCAGGAGCATGTCCTGTTCCAGCCCCCAAAGTCAGGAACCTTGGGATCTTGTGTGATGCCCAGCTCAATTTCTCAGGGCAAATCAACCAACTGGCCTCTGCCTGCTACCTCCCCCTAAAAATACTCAGAAAAATCCTGCACTTTTTACCTATGGAGTTGAGGAAAACAGTGGTGGCAGCCCTCATTCTTTCTCGCCTAGATTACTGTAACGCTCTGTATCTTGGTGTCAATAAACGTCAGTTGTCCAAACTCCAATCCTTGCAGAATGCGTCAGCACACATCCTTATCAATATTCCAAAATATAACCACATCTTGGATGCCATTAGTAAACCTGTATTGGCTCCCAGTGGAGCAGCGAATTGAGTTCAAGGCTTTATGCCTTGCTCATAAATCTCTGTATAGAGGGGCAATCAACGACTTCCGCAAATTATTCACGTTGGCATGCCCCCTACCGGATGTTAAGATCTACTAATAAACCTCTGCTCTGCTTGCCCAGAGTCAGAAGGGTCAGATGGGGAGGCAGAGGCCTCTGTTTTCTGGCACCTCAGCTCTGGACGAACTCCCACTTAGTATTAGGCTCCTATCTTCAAGGGCGCAGTTTAGGAGACAGATTAAAACCTGGCTCTTCCCCCATAAACAGTGCTCAAGATCTTCCTGACTTCCGTACTTTCTTGCCTCCCTCAGCACCAAGACGCCTTGGCAATCGTGCGCTTTATAAGACATTACTTACTTACTTACTTACTCATGCACATGCTTCTCTGCATGTGTACCTGTCTTATTGAGGGTCTGCTGACCCTAGCATGTTAGTTGTAATTCATAGCATACACTGCAGTACCATTTTAAAGCTTCCAGGGGGTGTTCAGCAAGAGACTCCCTAGCGCTCAAGGTCACTTGGGTTGTCTGACGTTATACTTATACGAGAGGGCACATAAGACCTGGATTGCTCCAGACCATTTCCAGCTTGTTATGAGCTAATTGAATTATGGAAAGAGATGCTGATGCATTCTCTTTTTAAATGCTGTGCTGTGTGAACATATGTACAAGAGGCTGGATTGCCACACAGAAAGAAGTGACGGTCTGTGTAGGTGACTTCAGCATGGACGCTGTAATTTCCTTCTGTGTTGTTTTGCAAGCGATTAGTGAAAATGTAGGCTCTATAGGTATAACTGCGCATGCGCAGCTGGAGCAGTAATCTTAACTAAGGACTACCTCCTCTATCCTTATTCCTTGCTCTGCCTGAGATAATGTTCTTGCACAATAGAAATTCCTTTTAGAGTGTTTGTTAGGAAATTGTGCTGAAAATACACCATTTTGTACATTTTCTCAGAAATTTCTTAACGCAAGCGAGCGCTTAACGCCAGCTTTGATGGCTCATTAAGAAGGTGATGGATTTCATCATGAGTGCCGGTTCAGAGTTAATTTTTGTGTTTGTTTTTAGATGAAATGTATGTTTAAAATGTGCTTTAACATTCACCATTTGGCACAATTTCTTTCAAAATAGTGTCTGGAGGACATCATTTTAGCAGCTGTGATTCATTAACAATTGTCGGACAATTCATAATTTTATTGAAGCTGTTGTTAATCTAATTTTAAATTGCATACAATCTCACATATGATCTTTGTTTTGTTTTTCGTGTAGTTTTTAGATAGAACCCTAAATTAGAAACACATAAATATGACTAGTGAGAAAAGCACGGGACAGACAGTTCTCTTTGAAGGCAATTATGTACTAAAGCCAGATTTCATCTTGGTGCAAACTCTTTTTTTAAGTTCTGTTTTCTTTATTATGACGTTCATCCTGCGTGGAGTACAATTACAGAACATAACAATTCAGCAGAACAGAATGTTTCATATGGAGAGAAACAATAGAACCATATAGGCACAGGCAATGGGAAATGACAAAGTTAATGATCTTTCAGTGGTAATAAATCAATTCCCATTATCACTTCCCAACAGCAGAGGCAGTGGATAAAGTCTCAGAACCAACCTGTGAATTACCAATACGGGCAGATACTCCTGCTAAAACTGTGTGGTAAGACTCCAATATGAATTGTATATAAGACGGAAAAACTGAATTTAGACGCAGAGTTGCCATTGAATTTCTCTGAGAAAATACTAACTGTGAATATTGCAAGCACTGGTATTTGAATAGGACATTCCTGGAAAAAAAAACTTGTGTGATGGAATGATGCTTTTCTAGGGGATACATTTACATAAATCGAAGGTTCTTCACTAAAGCAAGATGTTTTGCAGCTCTAGTTTGCTTAGAAATAATGGGTGCCCCTGAACTGACGCGTCCATGCAAAGCTATTGCAAAAGCAGCTGTTTTCTGCTTCCCCCAGATTGATTGTTGCTTGGCCAGCAGAGTTAAGTATGGCGGTGCACTTTTACCAATCAATAACGGAACTCGATTGCTAATGCATGCGAAATAGTTTAACCCTGTAAACTGTTCGCCTGTAGTTTGTTATAAAAGGCGTTTTTTTCAGAGTTCCTTTCTGTCTTTAACAACTGGATATTCAAGGCCACTACTCCCTTTAAAAGGGTTAGTAGCGCTACCGGGTTCAACCGCTGCAGATGGGTTTAAACCGCTGCATCATCAGACAACGCGTTTGGCTATGCTCTGCCATTTTAATGTCTGCCCTCCTCCCATCTATGCTGCTGCCAGAGAAACACAGAAGCGTAAATTATCTACTTATCTAGGACACTTTAATAGCACTTCAGTGTCATGTGTGTACCCCTCAAAGTTCAAGTTTAGGCACCTGGATAAATAAAACAAAATGGTCACAGCTGCATTGAGCACCTGCATACCCTCAGGCTGATAAGCCACCCTTTACAAGTACTGTTTGATTGATTAATTGAGAGTGAATTGTTTTTAGTGGAAGCACACAACTTCTGTCCAATCAAAAAGTACTTCCCAACATGAGGACTCTCTCATGTAATTGTCTGGCAACAGGCGCACTGTCAGGCCAGACCATAAAAACCACCTAGGCACGGGCTCTCACAACTTATTGCTCACACATCTATGCTGCATTAATGTAAGCAAAATGACCAAAATAGGTGTGTTTCTAGTACACAAAAGAGGATGTTCTGGTGTGAATGTATGTTATGACCAGGTCTAAATATTACAAAGAAATCAACTTTAACATTTGACATATTAGGTCATTGTGGATTCTGTTGTGGCTTTACATGTTTTGGGGTTCCTTTTAACCCCTCCCATGCTCGTGACGGAACCGTTCCATCACGAGCCTTGGGTGGGCTGTGCTGGTGACGGAACGGTTCCGTCACGGCCCGCTCGCCGCGCCTGTGCGGCGTGAATTCTGCACCTGCGCTGATGTTCTAATGGGCGGGCGGGTCCGTGACGGAACCGTTCCATCACAAGCACAGCTCACCCGAGAGCCGTGACGGAGCGGTTCCGTCACGAGCACGGGACCGCCTCGTGACCCCGCCTCCCCCTTAGCTCTACGGCGGAATAGGCGCCGCAGCGAAGGGGTTAATGATATGTAAGCAGTGCATGCAAGGAATGTTGACGGGGAGGGAAGGTCTAGAGGGTGGAAGTTGGAGGCTTGGAGCAGAGGTGGGCTGCTGACAATGTTAATGGTGCTGTACTTATACAATAAATGTCTTTCCAAAACATTGCTGTCTTTGCATCATAACAGATTGCATTCCATTAATCAGTTTCTAGTAATTTAGAGCATATTTTAGAGCAACTCCAACTGCAGTGACCGTCAATGTTTGATTTTTACTTCAGGTTATAGAAAGAGTCTGTGGGCCTTATTCACCAAAGTAATTTTGATTGTAAATGCATATTTATGACAGGCCTACTTGTTAGAAATTGGGTTACTGATTGACTGGGGTGTGTGTACTGGTCAAGCAGCAACCACGCCACAATCCTAGTCAGTGTAAGGCACAAGCAACCCCAAATTAACCTGTGCTCAACCCTCTGGTAGCATGGCACAGAGCAATCAGGCAATGTGCAAAGTATTTGTGCAACACTTCAAACAGTAAAACAGTGAAAACACCACACAAAAAGTATTCCATACCAGTTAGAAAATAGAGTTTAATTTAATAAATACAACAAGACCAAAACTACAATCAGTAGAACCGGAGTTATGAATTTTTAAAGATTAAACTACAATCTAGTGCATAAAACCATAAAGCGCCAACCGAAGTTATCTATTCATGCTGGACAGGGTCAAAGTCAAAAGTTCAGGCTGACCGCAATGGAGCATGGGTCTGATACAGTTCCAGATTAGTCCGACTGAAGGTTTACCTTCTCACGTTTTGTGCCAAGAATCCTGTTTCATTGGTGGGGGTCACGGGCAAGGAGAGCATCACAGGCAGTGATCGGAATGGCGCATGGAGCAGGCAGTGCATCGCAGAAGGGAGGCCGGAAGATGATTTAAGTTGGAAGTCCCCCATGAGGGTCGATGCTGCTTTACAAAGAGACAGGCTTGTGTTGGCTCATGCTGGTTTTCGGTGCGAGAGGCAGGCCCATTTGCGTTCACGAAGTGCCCAAAACCTTTATTGAAGGGTACACTGAGCTACACAAAGGGTCGAGGGTCTGAGGGGCACCTACTGGGGGTCTCAAAATCACTGAAGATGGGTCTTGGAGCTGTTGGAGAGGCTCAGATCTGAAGCTCAGCACACAGATCAGTGTGCAGAGTCCTAAGGCCAGAACAAATGAAGTCAATAAAAATAGGAGGTCTGAAGGCAAAAGGTTAGGGGTCAACCACGCCAAGGGTGCAGGGTCTAACAATACCTTGTTTAGACCAGCCACAATATTCTGGTGGGTGTGCAAGCCCATCCACGAGTGTTGAGAACTTTGACATTAGTGTGGAGATCACTGCAGCGATAAATCCCATTCAAGAGTGAGAAGTAGGAGATCCAAGGCATGGTGTACTGTGTATCTTTAGGAACTCCCACAAACATGTACATTTGTGGTCATTCTTAAACTGCGATTCAACATTTCCTATCCTGGAAAGGGCTGCAGTAACTTCGAGATGAGAACTCCACACAGCAAGAATACCAGCCTGTTGGAAAAGTCACTTGACCTTCTCAGGACTACACCTGGAAACCTGTACTTGAAATAGCTTTCCAATGGTACTCCTACTTTTTTTGTGAATCTATAAGTCTACAATTAGCAATGTTGCCATATGCATATTGGAACTTTGTCAGTAATGGTGTGTCCTGTATGTCACAACTCTAGCAGTGCAGGTAACAGCCTTTTAGCGTCTAATTTTAGAAATTAAGGTCTGCATTTACAAAGATATAGTGATATCTGTTTTCATGTCGCTCTGCAACTTTTGAATTTTGAAAATGTAAATACTTAGGAGGAGTGTCCAGAAAGGCATCTTGAGTGCTGTGTGATGAGCTTCATTGATAGGATCATGCTGTCCGGCTTACCATTTGAGCAGTGGCATCTGGTGACATTTGAAAGTGGTGGGGATGTAAAAGTTTGTGATGAGTGCTTAGTGGCGAGTGAGCGCAGCGAACGAGCCTGACTGTCATAGGGTGGGGGCTTGGGGGTTCTCCCCCGAGAATTTTTTTTAAAAAGTGGGCAAATCGTGCATTTTCAAACATATTTGTGAAGGTCAGAAGGTTAATAAAGCAATTGTGAAAGTGTAGTTAAGACATCAATAAAGAGATTTTATATGATAATGACGTAGTTAGCTGCTTATTCAGTATAACCTCAGAACTTCATAACAGACTTCGAGATAACAATGCTGAGTACCTCACAGATTTTTTTATTTATTGATATTGCTTTACAAATTAAATCTGCTTAGCAAATACAAGTTATTTTCGGACTGGACACAATGAGACAGCAAGGAATAAACATTAAAAGGCAGTATTGCACCCTACAAGGCACTGCTCGTCTCATTCAGGGGATGAACAAATATATTCACATCACCCCCATCCTTGTTTAGAATCCAACTGCAGTCATATCACCATGACTATCACGGACCAGGTCTGTATAGCTTTGTTGCAATTGATCTCATCATCGCCCCAACTTATTTTTTGCATTGTATTGTAGCTGCATTTATGTAGCGCTGCCTACCCTTGGAGGTGCCAGAGCACTCGAGGATGGGTAGTACAGTGCTCCAGCAGCACCATGGATGGAAAAGCATGTGTCCAAAATGGCATGTAAGGGTAATGCTCCTGCCTTGGGAAACAGATTTTTACCCTTGCTCCATTTATGCATGGTCTTGAAGCGAAAAGAGTGAGGAACTGCTGTTGTCAGTGTGGGCCGCTTTTTCGGGCAGAGTGCTGGTCGATTCAGGCTATGTCTGTGCAGTTCAGTTTAGGAGCAGCCAGCGGCCCAGTGGGGGCCTGAGCTGCCTTTTGGGAAGCAGACGGACCTCTATTACCTCCCTTTGACCAACGAGGTGAAGGTGTCATAACGAGTCCCACGCTGGGCTGGCCCATTAAAGTATGCAGATTGAGGGTCAGGGGCCTCCGCTAATCAGTAAAGGCATGCACAAACGTGGGAAACTACAATTCTCTATCATATGCAGGAACTCTCTCCCCGGAGAATGCACAGAGGCCAAGGCTCTCTACCGGACCATTTTTGGCATTATACTAATCTGTGCTTTTTGTACAAATACAATACAAAACACTTATTGCTGTTTGTGTGGCACAAAGGTGCTGTATTTTGGAATGTACCAAGTAGCAGAACACTATACAGTTTGTCTCTGGCGCTATGTCTTCATAATGCACATCGACTTTATAATTGACTGGAAATATCCAAGGCATTTACATATGAGCAACATAAACAGATGGCAAGAGACAAAAAATTCACAAAGGCAAACACACACTAAAACACAAACACTTTAATATATGCATACAAATGTCCCAGAGGAAAACACACAGGGAATGTCATCACCAGCCCATTAGAATGCCTGTGACATAAAGATGCAGGCATAATGTTAACACACTTAAATATAATGTTGAACAGGCAAAAATAACACATTCAAACCTCAAAGGAATTCACAACACCCCACTGTGACTATGCTCTTAAATTGCCTTGCCAAAGTAAAAAGGCAACGTTTTACAGAATCTAGCAAACTGCTGCATTGGAATGATGCGCAGGCTCAGAAACAGCTCCAGAAATGAATGTAAGTGCTGCTGCAAAAACAGTTTTACAGCAGCGAAGAAATCGCGAACTTTTGGCAACATCTATCCATCTGCCCCAACTTTGCAGTTCTGGCATCTTTGGTGCCACTGATTTAACCCATCAATCCCGTGGCTATATAATATTTAATTCAAGTGACTCCGAATGAAAACGCAAAGGTCACTGTATTAATTCAAATTTCTCTATTTAAATGAAAGTGCACATGCTTGTTACTTTGCATTTGTGGTGTTCCCCTAGAAAAATGTCAAAGACTGACAGAGGCAGACAGCATTTGCAAAGCAAGTGCAGTAACCTGTGTTGTATTTATCTGGATACTTACTCCCTGGCTGCTCAGCCATTGTGAATGTGATGCATGGAATGTTGGCGTGAGAGTCTTGAATGGAATGTTTGGGTGCCTGGATGCTTGAGTGTATCAGTTGGAGTATGGGCTGAGCAGCAGGCAGACTGCTCCTGGTGGGGCTGTATCGCTGTAACTCTACAACTCATCTACTTGTAACTAACTCAATAAATCTATCTCAAATATATCACGGCTACCTGGAGTCAGTTACTACAGAAGCAAGCTGAATGCCAGTCTGCAGCGAAGAGTGTCAAACATCTGTATTAGAGCACATTGCCATCAGCTGATTTGTAGCTTGGGCGCCAGAGCTCTGAGAGCAGTACACAGGAGACATAGTTTACAACAAATGCGATACAATGCATTCCATTACAATGTGGTCATTGTACATTACGGAGGTAGGTGAGGGTTTAAGTACGCATGTCGGGCTGGTCAGAGCAAAGCACTTGTCCAACCCGACTTGCGTACCTCAACCCAAGAAGGCCCGGCTTCTGTAATCTTTAAGGCTCCCCACGCCCCTTTCTCACTCAGTCTTCTGTAACTGCCTGGGACATAGCATGCGCCGCGGATCCCAAAAAACGTAAACCAACCAAACAGAAAACATGTTTTAATGGGGCCTGGGGGCAACAAAACAAACAAGGGGGCGATGCCCCCATGCCCTAATAAAGAAACCGCCCCTGCATTTGAGGTGTAGAACTGCGGCCTTAGTGGTTGCTTCTCTTTTTGCAAAACCTGACAATATGGAAAACAAGCATTCGAAAAGCCAATAGCTCCCACTATTTTTAAAGAAGCAGTTACCTAAAGATGTTCATGTCCTCAAAAAGTTACAATTGGCACCCTCCTAGCGAAAGTTGCAATGCCTTAGGACATTACTAAAGGTTCCTCAAGTAAAATACAAATGCTTTATGTAGAAGGCTGAAGTACAGTAAACCCTTACTAAACAGCCCCGTTTTCACAATAGAAGCCAATTCTGGGCATGTGTAAGGACTTTGTCCTTCAGAATTGGATGTAGGTTGTAGGTAGATTATGTATGGTTGCTGGATTATGTATGGTAGGCAGGTATAGTAGGGAGGTGTGCCTGACATCCTTGGAGTTGTATTTCCCCAAACCTTTCATCTTTACCCCTCCTGTTTTTCTGAAATATTTTTATTGGTGTTAGGACTCTGTGCACTTTACTACAGCTAATCCATGTTTAAGTCCTTGTGTTCTCCCCTTCAGACATGGTAAGATTGGTCTACACCTAATTGACACATTTAATTTACTTGTAATCCCCTAGTAAATGATGCTACATGTACCCAGGGCTTGAAATTAAATGCTTCAAGTGGGCCAGAGCACTAATTGTGTCACTCACTGAAGTAACCATTTAGAACATCTCAGGCATGCCACTGCAGCCTATAGTTATAAAATGTCCTTTTGACCTCGCAAAATAAACCTTTTGCCATGCCCAAACTTTCCTTTTTAATAGTCTGACATGCAGCGCAAATGTCGCCAGACAATAATGTGATGATAATCTTAACAGGAGAAAGGCTGTGGTTCCACCCACATGTTGAGAGCCGGGAGTACAGCATTTGATTGAACAGAAGAAGTGTTCTTCCACAGAAAGAGTGCTTATAGTTCATTCCTATTGGCTGTTGAGCGTGCCCCGACTTCATCCAACATGGCAATCACATAGTGGCAAGCAGTGGGCCTCCCACTTGCCGGAATGTGCAGTTCATTTTGCCTTTTACAGTAGGCACTTGCTGACTGCTGACTGTATGGACTACAATCCCCATCTATCCCAGCACTGCCCCACTTTATTTACCGAACTGTCCGTTTTTTTTCTAATAAAGTGAATAGCTTGTTTTTGTCATTAGGGAGAATGAGTGATTTGCCCAGAATCACAGGATGTTGAGCCAATGCAGAGATTCAATTCTGATTCCTCAGTTCTAAAATTGTTAGCTCTAGCTGTAATGCCACATCCTCTCACCGTCCTGACCACTGAGCAGAGGCACACTGTAGAAAGCAACAAGGTGGACTATTATAAATGCGTGGTCGAATTTGTAAATGAGAGTGACTGCATATAATGCAGCAATTGGTACTCCGCTCTCTGCCCAACCGGGTAGCTTGCAAGTGCCTTGCGTAGGGGTCTGGCCTGAACAGGGAAAGGTTTTTTTTGTGGGTTTGTATCTGTTTGTGTTTTTAGTGTGTGTGTGTTTGTGAAACACATGTATCAGTGTGTTTATGTGTGTTCATGTGACTCAAAAGCTGCAAAGGGTCAGCACTCACAGTGATGTAATCCTATGTGAAGCATGCAGCTAAATAAATGCCTTGCTTTTTGTTAAATCTGGTATTTTTTAGCGTGGTTTTCCCAGGCTTTTTGCTTCTTAACTCCTGTTTTCACTGTGTGCTGAACTTCGTTTTTGCTGGTTTTAGTACAGTGGGCACTTTAGCACTGCTGACCAGTGCTAAAGGGCATGTGCATGTGCTCAGTGTCTGAAATGTAATGGCATTTGGTTCCTACCTGATTGCCATATATGATTTCCTAGTAAGTCATTAGTACAGTGCATTACTTGTGCCGCGGGCCTGTAAATTGAATGCTACTTGTGGGCCTGCCGCACTGATTGTGCCACCACATAAGCAGCCCTTCAACCTTGTCTCAGGCCTGCCACTGCAGAGCGTGTGTGCACAGTTTTAAATTGCCATGTCGACTTGACAGGTTCACCTACTTGCCAGGTCCAAACCTTCTCTTTCATTACATGAAAGGAACCCTAAGTTTCTATGTAGGTCCATGGGCAAGGTGCAGTGTATTTAAAAGATAGGACATGGGCTTTTAAGTTTTACATGTCCTGGTAGCGAAAAACTGCTAAATTTGTTTTTGACTATAGCTAGGCCTATCATAGGCTAACATTGGAGCTGCCTTGTTACCCTTTACAAGTGTATATTCCAATTGAGAGCTGATGGAAAATGTGAGTTTGGTGTCTCTGGACTCACAATTTAAAAACACATCTTATAGTGCAGCTGGTTTTTAAATTGCAGGTCTGAAAAATGACACCATATACTCTGAACACTTCTGGACAGAGAACATTCTGCCAGGAAGAAGAGCTGCTGGACTTCCAGGAGGGACTGCCACTTTGTTGCTTGCTTTGCTGTGTTGGCATGCTGCCTGCTGCTTCTTGCCTGGGAGTAAGAGAACTGGACTTTGCTCTTTGCGTCCTGCTTTCTTAAGTTTCTCCAAGGGCTTGAGTTGAGCTTGCCTCCTGTTGAAAATCTCACGGCCATCAAAGACTTTATCTGCATCTTGCTACCAGCACCTGGTTTCCTGTGCTGTGAGTCCTGACCTACTAAGTGGTGCCAAACCCACTCCTGGACCCTAGGAGGTTGTCTGGTGCTGCAACCAGGAGATCGACGCATCAACTCCAAGCGTTACTTTGGAACCGGACTATTCCTGTGAAATCGATGCATCGATGCAGCCCCCAATGAAGCCGTAGTCCCCGCTCGCTGATACATTGTATCAAGACACACCTTCTCTTCAAATGGAAGAGTTATATATTGTATCAAGACGCCCCTACTCTTCAAATGGAGCAGGGATATATTGTACCAAAATACACCTTCTCTTTAAGTGGAACAGCAATATATTGTATAAAGGCACAGCTTCTCTTTTAGTGTAACAGTAATATATTGTATCAAGGCACAACTTCTCTTCAGGAGGAACACCAATATATTGTATCAACATACACCTTCTCTTCCAAAAGGGCAGGGATATATGGTATCGAGGCACACCTTCTCTTCAGATGGAAGAGTTATATATTGTATCAAGGCACGCCTTTTCTTTAAATGGCACACTAATATATTGGAAGCAGAGAGCATGGGAGTATTCTCAGGATTTGCCATGCATTGTTTATCCATCAAGGTACCCAGTGAGTCACAGGATATATTAAAGGTGTTTCTAATGGGATGGAAAGAGAGAAAGCATGCCATCAAGCCCCCTCCTGCGGACAGTGACATTTCAAAGCTCATCACTCCAGATTGTGAAATGTTGCTCTTTTTCAACGTAGCGCTGTGGCCACAGTGAACACTTGTGCTCCTTTATGACCTTAGCTATTTCCACAAACACTACCTGCCATACGTGTTCCCTTCACCCTTCCCACAAAGGTCTGTCAGGTAAATGCCTGAGGTTCTCTGGTGACCCGCGCCAACGTATTGTAGGGAATATATGACATGTGTGACCTCGTCTCCGAGAACTGATGACTTGAAACCTAAAAGTTCTCTTAACTGACCAGAAGAGCCTTCAACATCCCACCATCAGCCACACACCTCCTGTCACCTGGCTGGTTGCAGAAGGCTCCTCTTGGTTCCTACAGCACAGTTAACTTGTAATACCCAACCTGTAACATTCCCCATATCGTCCATTCTCTCCTGTCATATCACTTCCTGACAAATCCAAAAAGTGCGTTTTAACAGGTTTATGCACATTCCACAGATTGGTATACTTATTAACCTACACGATTGAGGAACGCTGAAGTGGTCACATAAGGGGTGCTCTGCACTCTATAGAAACGGAGGATTAGGGATGTGTCCATCTCAGCATCAGCTGACAAGATGCATCGGTGAGTTCAGCGCTCGCTGCTGAACCTGCAGATCACAGGTTCGAACCCCAGCAGCCATAACATCACTTTTCATCCTTCCCTGAAAAAGGGGCCGCACAATTGGAAGGCGGTGTAACCTGCTGTTTGCAGTATAAAAAGAAAATAACTTTTATTTGGTTTAATCCGAATAGCTGGCAACTGGAGACTCATTTGAAGCAAAGTCCTTATACTTTTTTTTTAAGGATGCACAGAACATTAACCTGAAAGTTGCGCCTTGTCAACATGTTCTATTTCTAGAGTCTGGCTCTTCATTAACCTGAGTGCTCGCGCCATTGCACCGTCACATCATTACATTTCTGGATGGAATACTGCAGCACAAGACACTATGTAGGCTTTCAGCTGTGTAATTGGCTCTTACATTTGAGCCAGTTGCTGTAATAACTCTGCACACTGCCTGTATTTCCGAGAGTGTCTATTGCTCCTGGCAAAGCCGAGTTCTGGAAAACAAGGCTCTGTCACAACTGGCCTGTGTACCTTTTCCAAGTTACTTTGTGACTGTCGTCACCTGGCAGCCAGGAGACGAACTTAATATCACACCTGAAGCATTAAGGCTGAAGACCGTGCAGCTCTGTTCACACTTCAGCAAGTCTTTTTCTACAGAGTACCAGCTGTGCCCTTCCATCTCAGTTCTATTTATTGCCTTCACCCACTATAAGGTTCTCTGAAGACGGTATGATACAATTTGCTCCTTTCATTTCTTTTGTGAACAGCTAAGAGTACTCCTCTTTTTATTTCACATTTGGATGACGTCCAACGTGGAGAAGAGTCCAACCAACACCTTAGAAATGTTTATAGTGGATCCAGATGTGCTTTTGGGACATCTGACTATAAGGTCCAAGCAAGGTTCCTCAGGAAATTGAACACTTGGTGATGGCCTGATTTGCTTGGCAGGACATGAATTTAAATCCAAAAAAACAGTGGACCCTAGTAGTTTGGGTGATCAGGGTAAGAATAGACACAAACTTGAATAGTATTTATGTCCTTTGTCCAGCCGGACAGGAACTTATTTGGCGATGCACACAATCAGAAAGTAATGTCAAGGGGGCACAGCCCGTGACCCACAGTGAACAAGACAAAACAACAAGTATAGGCAAGAACAAGCAAATCGGTCTGTATACATATAATCAGTGAACAGACTTGATTGTAGTTTGAGTGACCATTGTACATAGTTTTCACAAGCATATTCAGTACATATGATCCTATTGTGTCGACGACGTTTCGATACTGAAAAACAAAATAAATGGCATCATCTTCAGGACAATTATATAAATCATGTTTGTCTTGGAATTATAAACAATTGCCTTTCATGATACATACAAATGACATAAGTGGGAAAAAATGAGGGAGAGAAGGCAAAAAAACACAATGTAATTACGTGGCTAGGCATGTTTAAAACAAAAAACACATGGTGGTGCATTTTACTATTCGCACATCAAGGACCGTTCTTTGCTGGCATGCTTAGTGCTGGAGCAACGATGTCAAACTGTGCATTTAAACATCGGTGCAGTGAGTTCGGCGCAGACGGCGAAAAAGGAAAGGGAAGTGAAGGCGCAGTGCGAAATGGTGTTGGAATTAAAAAGCCCGAGTTCCAAATGAAAACCAGTTCAGAGAAGGGGCGATTAAAAAAACAAAACGTTGCATGCGGTGCAGTGCAAGACAGTATCTAGAATAGAAGTGAGAGGGTCCAGAGTGACTGGTGCATTAATGATGACTAAACAGTGTTGGATACAGGGTTGTCTATACAGGGAGCAGTTTTATGTAAACGGCATGGTGACATATGAAGGTATTATCACAGCAGATCCTAACCAGGTATACAATTGTTTATACAGTGAGCACTATTGTGTGAACGGCGCGGTGGCATTTGGGGAGAAAGTTAATATCAAGGCTAGTCCTTAAGGCGTGGACAATTATTTCTACACTGAGCAAGTTTGTGTAAAAGGCGCAGTGATAATAGAGGAGAAGGGTATTACCAAGACAGATCCTTAGGCGGGGAGGTAGTACAGGTCGAGTGAAGTGGATCGATTTGGACCTATGGAGAAGGTGGCCTGGATAAGTATTGTGCAGTCATGGTAAATTGAGCGTTAGAAAAATGAGCAGAGAATAGTTACCAATGATAGCGTGTATTTCAGATTATCCCACTTTTGAGTCAATTAGACCGTCCAGATCACGGCTCGCTGGGGAAAAGGAAGCATGGGCTCAGTCAAAAATGTGTAACAGGGGGACTGGGGTAAGGTTAAGCGGGTTAGGGTGGGTGTACTTACAGTTGTGCCGGTTGCAGAATCGCAGGACGCGGCATCTCTGGCGGGGATCGCTGTTGAGCTGTTCTATGGGAGCCGGCTAAAAAGACATGTGGTCTGGAAAAATAAAGAAGGGACTAGCGCTGACTGTGTGGTGGCCATATTGGAATGGCAGTCATGCAATTAGTACGTGGTGGTCATCTTGGAGTGGAGAATGAGATAGCATGAGGCATGTGATTAAAATTAATAATAAAGGAGGGACTAACGCTTAGCTAAGCGGTTCAAAGGTTAACTAGGACGTGGTGGCCATCTTGGAGTGGAGAATGAAAGGTGGTGAAGTGGTAGTGGTGGTGATATAAGTGAAAATCAAGACTTAAAAACAATATACATTCAAAATATCAAGGGGGGAAACAGATGATCACATTTGAGAAAATATTTTCTATCCAAGGACAGAGACAGAACATTTCTTTGGCACAGTCATTTTTCTTTGATACATTGAATTTTAACCAGGCATATTGTGGGGATGTTTGCACTTTCAGTTAGGGGAGGGTTGTCCAATCCTCAAGGTGTTTGAGGCCCATACGGATACTGTTAGTCCTTAGTATCTAATAGAGCTCCTCCTTGTTAAGTAGTTGTGACACATCCGCACCACGTGGTGGTGGTTTGATCTGTGTAATAATTGTCCAAGTCAAGTCTCTTTCATTGTGTGCCTTTTCCACAAAATGTTCCACCACAGGGGCGTTTTCCGTGTTGCATTTTATTCTGCTCCGGTGTTGCCCAATGCGAAGCTTTATTTTCTGAGTGGTTTGACCTATATATATTTTCATGCATGGGCAAAAGATCGCATACACCACATTTGATGAATTACAATTGGTAAAATGTTTTCTTTCAAACTTGATTGAGCCAAATGAGAAGGTTTTACCTCCAATAGTTGAATCACAGGCTACCCAGTTGCCACATTTCATGTGGCCAGTAAGTGCGGGTAGTCCCCATACATCATTTAGCGTAACTTTGGATGTAGGTTGTGGGAGGGATGCTCGTTCCAGATGATCTTTGATATTTTTGGCCCGTTTGAAAGCAAACATTGGGCGTTCTAATTGTAGTTTCCCTGCATTCAGTACTGGCCAGTGTTTCAGTATGCTTTTCCTTATAGAGTTTGAAGCTGGTGAGAAGGTAGTCACACATATGAGTCTGTCTTGGTTCTTTTTAGGCTTGGGTTCTAGCAAGACCTCACGGGGGCAGTACCAAGCTCTTTAAAGAGAGCGGCGTACCAATTTTTTCGGGTACCCTCTGTTTCTGAGTTTATCACTGAGAATTTTAGCCTCCTTAAAATAATCTTCCTTAAAGTAACAATTCCTTCGGATACGTAGGAACTGGGAGTAAGGGAGGGAGTCTCTCAGGGCACAGGGATGATGGCTGTCGTAAGTTAACAGAGTATTACGCTCAGTGGGTTTACGATGGAGACTAGTGGTCAGACGGCCATCTGTGTGCTTAATTTCCAGATCAAGGAATGGTATTGAGTCTTTACTCATGGAGAGCGTGTATTTCAACCCTCCACTGTTGTTGTTAAGCCAGTGTAGAAGGTGGGTGAGAGTGTCTGTAGAGTCACTCCATAGTAGGAAGGTATCATCTATGTATCGTTTCCACAGTACTATGCCACTGTGGAAAGGATTAGAGGAGTTCAGGATACATGATGTTTCTATGTGGTCCATGTATAGAATGGCCAGGTTGGGAGCAAAAATAGCTCCCATGGAAGTCCCACGTACCTGGCCATAAAATACTCCCTCAAAAAGAAAAAAATTCTTAGTTAGACAGATTTCCAGTAGTTGCAAAATGAATAGTGAGGGGACATTATGTGGGCGTGGTCGTGTATTCAGAACTTTTTCAATCACCCGAAGAGACTCTACTTGAGGGATGTTAGTATATAATGACTCCACATCCAGCGTGCACATGGTGCTGGATGTGGGGTCAAATGGATAGTCCTCAATCATATTTATCATGGACATGCTATCTTTTATGTAGCATTGGGTGTCCGGGACAAATTGTTTGATGAAGAAGTCAATGTAATGTCCGAGGGGCTCTAGCATGGAGCCACACCCCGAGACAATTGGGCGACCAGGTGGACTGTCGGAATTTTTGTGAATTTTGGGGAGGCAGTAGATCACCGGTATTCTGGGGGCTTTTATGTTAAGGAATTTATGTTCCTTTTTCGATAGATATCCTGATTCAAGTGCCTCGTTGGTGACACCAAGAATCATCTTTTGTATTTCCTCTGTCGGGTTGCGTGGAAATTTGCAGTAATGTTCCGTGTTTTTGAGCTGGCGGAAGATTTCGTTCCGATAGTTGTCCAGTTCTTGAATCACAATTCCACCACCCTTGTCAGCTGGTTTAATGACAAGGGATGGATTGTTTTTAAGAGATGCAAGGGCGTTTTTTTCAATGACAGAGATGTTATATGGAACAAATAATTTCTATTTTTCCATAGTAATTAAATCATTCAAAACCAATTTCTCGAAGGTGGGAATTTCAGGTGGAATCATTCCTCCAGTGGGGGAAAAATTTCGAGGGTGGTTTGAAGGGGGTGTTGGCGTATTTCAAGGGTGATGGGTTCAGAAGAAAGAAACTGTGAAGTCTGATTTTTCTGAAGAATCTCAGGAGCTCGGTTTGGGTATCAAGATCATTCGGGCGAATGGTGGGAACGAATGAGAGCCCTTTGTTGAGCAGTGACACTTCCCCACTGGACAGTGTATGCTGGGTAAGATTGAAATTAGGGAGAAGTGCATTGGGGTGCTCAGTTATATAACTGAGACTGATGGGTTCATTGATTACAATCGGTAATGTTGCCGACAGGTAAAGCGTTCGCCTGGAGGGTTTGGCCATCTCTGTGGTTGTTTTCCTCTCCCGACTCCTAGAGGTTAGGGCTGGCCTCTGCCTCGGCCTAAAATATTCCTGTGGGAAGGGCCTGGCCTATCACTCTGGTCAGAGTGTTCAGATGAATCTGCCGAGCTATCAGAGAATCCTACAAAATTTTGGCGTTGGTTGAACCGGCCCCAGGGTCTCTGGTTTTGTGGTCCACTATAGGGGCGGTTGGTGTAATAGTCTTTACTGAGGTAAGGATATGTTCTCTCTTGGGAGAAACTTTTGATATCTTTTTTAACTTTTATAGTCTTTTTATTGAGTTCGAATTTATGGAAGTCCTCAATAGTCTTCTGTATTTGTTCAAGAAGTTTTTGGGCCTCAGTGTTAGTGTTTTTATCCTTGAGTTGTTTTTCAAGTTCGCGTATTTCAGTGAGTACCTTTTGTAGCTTTTCTGTGGCAATATCAATATCACCATCCAGTGCCGGGAGCATGTAGTACTGATATAACTAAAACCGTTGAGGTATTTCGGATTGTCTGTGAAGACACCCGAAATATTGCGAACTTGGAGGCCAACTGGGATGGTATTAGCCTTTAGATAATCTGTCAAGAGTTTTATCATCAGAGTCAGTCTTATTTCTTTTTTTCTTATTTTTTCCAGTTCTTCAACCAGTGAGGTACTGGGTTCATTTAGGGTATCTACTGAGTCTGTCAGAAGGGATGGGCCTTCTAGGATTTTGTTAATGTAATCAAGGGTGTAAAGAGGAGGGCGGTCAGACATGCCTAGCCTAGACAACAAAGAACACACAAGTATAAGTGAAGGGGGGAGGAGGGAAGAGGGAACACAGGGGTGGTGCTGGGGAACCCCCTTGAGAGAGGGGTGAGGATTTTATGTAACCGGCATGGTGACATGGTGACATATGAAGGTATTATCACAGCAGATCCTAACCAGGCCACCTTCTCCATAGGTCCAACTCGATCCACTTCTCTTGACCTGTACTACCTCCCCGCCTAAGGATCTGTCTTGGTAATACCCTTCTCCTCTATTATCACTGCGCCGTTTACACAAACTTTCTCACTGTAGAGATAATTGTCCACGCCTTAAGGACTAGCCTTGATATTAACTTTCTCCCCGAATGCCACCGCGCCGTTCACACAATACTGCTCACTGTATAGACAATTGTATACCTGGTTAGGATCTGCTGTGATAATACCTTCATATGTCACCATGCCTGTTACATAAAACTGCTCCCTGTATAGACAACCCTGTATCCAACACTGTTTAGTCATCATTAATGCAGCAGTCACTCTGGACCCTCTCACTTCTATTCTGGATACTGTCTCGCACTGCGCCGTATGCAACGTTTTCTTTTTTTAATCGCCCCTTCTCTGAACTGGTTCCCATTTGGAACTCGGACTTTTTAATTCCAACACCATTTCGCACTGCGACATCAATTCCCCTTTTTTTTTCGCCGTCTGCGCCGAACTCACTGCACCGATGTTTAAATGCACAGTTTGACATTGTTGCTCCAGCACTAAGCATGCCAGCAAAGAACGGTCCTTGATGTGCGAATAGTAAAATGCACCACCGTGTGTTTTTTGTTTTAAACATGCCTGGCCACGTAATTACATTGTGTTTTTTTCCCTTCTCTCCCTCATTTTTTTCCCACTAATGTCATTTGTATGTAGCATGAAAGGCAATTGTTTATAATTCCAAGACAAACATGATTTATATATTTGTCCTGAAGATGATGCCATTTATCTTGTTTTTCGGCATTGAAACGTCGTCGACACAATAGGATCATATGTACTGAATATGCTTGTGAATACTATGTACAATGGTCACTCAAACTACAATCAAGTCTGTTCACTGATTAAAAGTATACAGTCCGATTTGCTCGTTCTTGCCTATACTTGTTGTTTTGTCTTGTTCACTGTGGGTCACGGGCTGTGCCCCCTTGACATTACTTTCTGATTGTGCGCATCGCAAAATAAATTACTGTCCGGCTGGACAAAGGACATAAATACTATTCCAGTTTGTGTCTATTCTTACCCTGATCACCCAAACTACTAGAATCCACTGTTTTTTGTAATAAGCTAAACGCCCAAGGTCCCTAGTGTACTACCTTCGGGTTTCCTTGTTTCCTATAACTCTATGAGTTTAAATCCAAGCACGGCCAACTCAGTCTTTCATCCTTCTGAGGCTGAAAATCTGAGCACCATTTAACTCTGTAATATTGACACCTTTTGCGGAACATAATGTCAAAATTGTGGCTGTAAATGCTGCAGAAAAAGATAGTTATGGCCATATTATCCACCAGAAGAAGCAAATGAAACTCTACGGATTAAATAAAATTAATACTAATTGGCACAATTACACAATAATAACCATTTAAGGGCAGGGGTAGGAATTTTCATTATCGAAGGTGAAAAGATAGCTAACAACTAAAGTAATAGCAGGTTGGTTCAGTAGAAACTATTTGTAGCTGTTTTTACTGCTAATCCAGATGTTTAGCTGGTCCAGGAGCTATTGATAGTAAGACAGCAAGAGTCTCAACCACTGCATGGGACCAGGACTGCCCTTTTATATGTTACAAATAACATTTAATGCTTGTTGAAAAAGGGCCACGTAGTCATGGTAATGTCGTTGGGACCGTCTCCAGCAAGGGGCATAGTTGTTATCCGCAGTCCTGGGAGACGGTTTACATACTGTTTTATTGTATGCTGACGATTTACTATTGTACCTAAGGGACCTGCATAATATCCCTGTTACCATAACGGACACGCTTCAGGAGCTTGAGACAGTGTCGGGTCTCTGGGTGAATTGGGCAAAGTCAGGCCTGTATCCATTCCGTGAGGACACAGCGAAACCAATGTACCCATGAACAACTCTTCTGTCCGATGGTACGCAGCTACGTTTTGGTATCTATGCATCTTCATATACCTGCTGTCAGAGCCCAGATTAAATTCTGGAAGTCACTCCCTCTGAATGTGATGGGCATAATCACACTGACCAAGATGACGATACTATCAAAACTATTGTACTATTTGTCCGCAGTAGCAACAAGGCTTCTAATCAACGCTCAAGTCTTCTTAGGCAGAAAACTCAAATGGATTAGTTTCTCAATATACAAACTCAGGTAGAAAATGCAACAAACACATATTCTACTTTCGAATCTGTTGAAACACGTATCCTGCCTAATTATATGAAATGCAAAAGTCGTTGTCATATGGGAATTCGTGAACACTAGACTAAACTACGGGAATTCTCTATATCTATGCTTTATAATTTCAATAGTTTTTTTATTCATTTGGAAGCAGTGGCGGCTGGCTGGTACCGAGGGTGGTAATGCGGGGCACAAAAAAAGATAATTAAAATAGACTTACCTTGGTGAGTTGCGGTGCAAAGTCCTCCTCCCTCAGGTGTCTTCACAAGAAGCTCTGACGCAGGAAACTGGATGACCCAATCCTGGTGCCGCTTTCACAGCATGAAAGCAGCCCCAACATTGGATAGAGTGGGCTCTCCCAGCACTCATAAGTGCCCAGGAGGTCTGAGCGTTCTCTAACCCACTTGTCTAAGACAGCTACGTTAGAGAACTTTAAAATGCACATGTCTGTTTGGTCAGCCCAAGAGAGCCAGCCAATAAGACATGCACATTTTTGATACATAGCTCTCTGCTGCTGCCACTCAGCAATGCTGGCCCCATCCCATCCTGACACTTAGATCAGGATGGGTAGCTGAAAAATAAAACGGTAACACATTAACTTTATTATCGTTTTATTTTTCAGCTTTTGGGCTTGTGTGGCAATGCTCCTCCGCTCAAGTGAGGAGCTGCCCTTGTTTGGACGAGAATCACGGAGACAAGCAAGCATAAAGTTTCACAGAATTGCAAACAGAAGCACATAACATTAGTATCCAGTGATTATTTTATCTATATAAGTAAATGAATACTGTTAGTATAAGATAACAGGTCGATACTTGTGTGTCAAATACTGGTGTTAGTTATATCTCTGCATAGATTGATTAAGTTATATCATCTACTTAATCTATCTTTATTACACAGCATATATGAAAAAGATATGTGTCTCTCTTGTTACCCTTGAGCTAGAGATATGAACAGTGCATCCCACTTTCGATTAGATTTGGTTAAACATAAAAGCATTGAAGGGAGATAAAGCAGGAGCTTAGAGAGGGTCTTGGGGGTGAAGGGAGCTCTGTGTCTGTTGTTAATAAAAAGGGTCTGGGAGGGCAAGGGGGCTCTGTGTCTGTTGTTCATGAAAAAGGTCTGGGAGGGCAAGGGGGCTCTGTGTCTATTGTTAATGAAAAGGGTCTGTGAGGGTAAGGGAGCTCTGTGTCTATTGTTAATGAAAAGGGTCTGGGAGGGCAAGGGGGCTCTGTGTCTATTGTTAATGAAAAGGGTCTGAGAGGGTAAGGGAGCCCTGTGTCTATTGTTAATGAAAAGGGTCTGTGAGGGTAAGGGTCTGGGAGGGCAAGGGGGCTCTGTGTCTGTTGTTCATGAAAAGGGTCTGAGAGGGTAAGGGAGCCCTGTGTCTATTGTTAATGAAAAGGGCCTGGGAGGGCAAGGGAGCTCTGTGTCTGTTATTAATGAAAAGGGTCTGGGAGGGCAAGGGGGCTCTGTGTCTATTGTTAATGAAAAGGGTCTGTGAGGGCAAGGGAGCTCGGTGTCTATTGTTAATGAAAAGGGTCTGTGAGGGTAAGGGAGCTCTGTGTCTATTGTTAATGAAAAGGGTCTGGGAGGGCAAGGGGGCTCTGTGTCTATTGTTAATGAAAAGGGTCTGTGAGGGTAAGGGTCTGGGAGGGCAAGGGGGCTCTGTGTCTATTGTTAATGAAAAGGGTCTGTGAGGGTAAGGGAGCTCTGTGTCTATTGTTAATGAAAAGGGCCTGGGAGGGCAAGGGAGCTCTGTGTCTGTTATTAATGAAAAGGGTCTGGGAGGGCAAGGGGGCTCTGTGTCTATTGTTAATGAAAAGGGTCTGGGAGGGCAAGGGGGCTCTGTGTCTATTGTTAATGAAAAGGGTCTGAGAGGGTAAGGGAGCCCTGTGTCTATTGTTAATGAAAAGGGCCTGGGAGGGCAAGGGAGCTCTGTGTCTGTTATTAATGAAAAGGGTCTGGGAGGGCAAGGGGGCTCTGTGTCTATTGTTAATGAAAAGGGTCTGTGAGGGCAAGGGAGCTCGGTGTCTATTGTTAATGAAAAGGGTCTGTGAGGGTAAGGGAGCTCTGTGTCTATTGTTAATGAAAAGGGTCTGGGAGGGCAAGGGGGCTCTGTGTCTATTGTTAATGAAAAGGGTCTGTGAGGGTAAGGGTCTGGGAGGGCAAGGGGGCTCTGTGTCTATTGTTAATGAAAAGGGTCTGTGAGGGTAAGGGAGCTCTGTGTCTATTGTTAATGAAAAGGGCCTGGGAGGGCAAGGGAGCTCTGTGTCTGTTATTAATGAAAAGGGTCTGGGAGGGCAAGGGGGCTCTGTGTCTATTGTTAATTAAAAGGGTCTGGGAGGGCAAGGGGGCTCTGTGTCTATTGTTAATGAAAAGGGTCTGAGAGGGTAAGGGAGCTCTGTGTCTATTGTTAATGAAAAGGGCCTGGGAGGGCAAGGGAGCTCTGTGTCTGTTATTAATGAAAAGGGTCTGGGAGGGCAAGGGGGCTCTGTGTCTATTGTTAATGAAAAGGGTCTGGGAGGGCAAGGGGGCTCTGTGTCTATTGTTAATGAAAAGGGTCTGAGAGGGTAAGGGAGCCCTGTGTCTATTGTTAATGAAAAGGGCCTGGGAGGGCAAGGGAGCTCTGTGTCTGTTATTAATGAAAAGGGTCTGGGAGGGCAAGGGGGCTCTGTGTCTATTGTTAATGAAAAGGGTCTGTGAGGGCAAGGGAGCTCGGTGTCTATTGTTAATGAAAAGGGTCTGTGAGGGTAAGGGAGCTCTGTGTCTATTGTTAATGAAAAGGGTCTGGGAGGGCAAGGGGGCTCTGTGTCTATTGTTAATGAAAAGGGTCTGTGAGGGTAAGGGAGCTCTGTGTCTATTGTTAATGAAAAGGGCCTGGGAGGGCAAGGGAGCTCTGTGTCTGTTATTAATGAAAAGGGTCTGGGAGGGCAAGGGGGCTCTGTGTCTATTGTTAATGAAAAGGGTCTGGGAGGGCAAGGGGGCTCTGTGTCTATTGTTAATGAAAAGGGTCTGAGAGGGTAAGGGAGCTCTGTGTCTATTGTTAATGAAAAGGGCCTGGGAGGGCAAGGGAGCTCTGTGTCTGTTATTAATGAAAAGGGTCTGGGAGGGCAAGGGGGCTCTGTGTCTATTGTTAATGAAAAGGGTCTGTGAGGGCAAGGGAGCTCGGTGTCTATTGTTCATGAAAAGGGTCTGAGAAGGCAAGGGAGCTCGGTATCTATTGTTAATGAAAAGGGTCTGGGAGGGCAAGGGAGCTCTGTGTCTATTCTTCATGAAAAGAGTCTGTGAGGGCAAGGGAGCTCGGTGTCTATTGTTCATGAAAATGGTCTAGGAGTGCAAGGCAGCTCTGCGTCTATTGTTGATGAAAAGGGCCTGGGAGGGCAAGGGAGCTCTGTGTCTGTTGTTCATGAAAAGGGTCTGTGAGGGTAAGGGAGCTGTGTGTCTGTTGTTAATGAAAAGGGTCTGTGAGGGTAAGGGAGCTCTGTGTCTATTGTTAATGAAAAGGGTCTGTGAGGGCAAGGGAGCTATGTGTCTGTTGTTAATGAAAAGGGTCTGGGAGGGCAAGGGAGCTCGGTGTCTATTGTTCATGAAAATGGTCTAGGAGTGCAAGGGAGCTCTGTGTCTATTGTTGATGAAAAGGGCCTCGTAGGGCAAGGGAGCTCTGTGTCTGTTGTCCATGAAAAGGGTCTGTTAGGGCAAGGGAGCTCTGTGTCTATTGTTAATGAAAATAGTTTGAGAGGCAAGGGAGCTCGGTGTCTTGTGTTCCTGAAAAGACTGCTCTATAAATCCAGGTGGTTCATTACACCCTGGTTAGTGGCTGCAGAACTTGTATTGCAGGATCATGTCCCCAACGCTACTAGCTCCAAGTGGAGCCCAGCATGTATTCCAATTCTTATATTTCATACACAAGTGCATATTTGAATATGCCTATTATTCCTCTGCAAGAAAGAACTCTAAGGTGCTGCAGCAGAGTCGTTCTAAACTCGGTTACCAAGGACAGTGAATCAGAACCTCTGCACCAAGAAAGAGCGCTTGTGCAATGTATTGTCCTATTCATTGAGCCTCAAAAGCTTATTTTCAAAATGTAAATCTGCATAAAACATTTCCTTTTTTACCAAATATTTTAGTAGGCATTGCCTAGAAACATCAATTCACAAATGCATTCATGAGTACAGGGAGTAGTATCACAGGACTACTCTTTTACGTACTCTTACATGTCTTTGTGAATCAGTCCTGAAGCATTCAGCTACCTACTAGTAAAAGTGCAAACAGGACATAGTCCTTCTATTTGTACTAATTGTTTATAAATATTCCCAGAACTTCCATATTTTATTCTCATTATAGATTTTTAGTGGGCCATTCTCAAAAGGAAATTGGTGATAAGTCATTGTACTCAGTGTGGATATGTGCCTTGTAGCATGAGGAATGCTCTTCTGCTGCCACAAAGGGAGTTCTTTGAGCTCTATTATTACTGTGTATTCAAATGCAAATCTCATTTTGCCTCTGATAGCGAAGACACCTTTTTGGATCTAGGTTTTAGGCCGCAGACCCTCTCGATAGGAGGAAAAACCTTCTTCATCAAGTCTCATGGGGTCTTGGACCCACTTCAAAGCCAAAGTCAATTCAATGCATCTTAGACCTCAGTGGTAAACTGAAGTGGTAAACACATTGGTCCTGGATTTTAAAGCAATTTGCATGTGTGCAAACGTATTTTTGTAATTCACAAACGTCATCTTTCCACACGTGTAAGTATTTACTCACAAATAGATGTCCACACAATTCTTCTGTAAATGGGGAATCAATGTTGGGAATGCACTGGAAGTCAGTAAACATCCACATTTGATGGTATTTACAAAATATTTGTATCCATTCCCAACCCTGGAAATGTTCAGATATTTATTCCTGTGAATGGCTGGACTAAATCCCTTCCCAGGATGAGATGTGGAAGATTACAGCCCCCAGTATTGTTGGGTACGTAGAAGAAAGGCTTTCTCCGCGGATAATCATATTTTATCTTTGGAGCTGAAAAAAAGGAAATGAAAAGAAAGAAAAAAAGCTAGCAAGTGCATTTGTACTAGCACAGTTTCTCTTGCAAGTGAAAATACACCTGTTTTCATATTTTCACCTGAAAGGAATTCACAAAACATGTCTAGTATCACACATACAAAGCAGTGACTGCTGCAGGTTTCCTGGCGAAACCTGCTAAATATTGTGAATTCCAAACATAATTTCAAACAGATGTAAATCTGCACCCTTGCAAGGTAATAACCCTAGGGGTGCTAATTTACAACTCATATTGACAACGAAGCCCATTATGTTCCAGCAATAGCGTCGATGCCTTTCATAAGTGTAGATTTCTACTGGATAAACATTTCCAACAGATGTTTGGAAATTGTGTTTTCTAAAAACAATATGGTAACTGGCAGAGATGTTAAATTCTACAATCTGTATTCATGACTTGCAGCTCAGTAGTGTATGGAAGCTTCCTGGAACACATCACCATCAATTATGTCAACGTTGCATTGGATCTGCAGTTTTTCTGTCCTGGTGTTCTAAAGGTCTGTGTCAGGTTGTTTTGTGAAAGGGTGTCTTACAGCGCACCTGGGATTGATTCAGTCTACTCAGCAGCTATGATGCTTCCTTCTTAAGGTGGCAGCACATTGCAGGTGGTCCTGAGCCCTCAAAAACAAATGACTGCACACTAAGCAAGTTTGAGCATCCTACTGGTGGGAATTGGAAAGCCAGAGCAGCTGCTGCTGCAAGCAGGATATTTTCCTGACTTGCACCTATTCGCTTTTTTATAACAATATTTTATTATGAAATCATAACAAGGAAACTGCATTTATTATACATGTTCTCAGCACCAAAGGTCAAACAATGCAGCATCTCAACAACTGTCGTTTTGCAGCCATCTTTGCAGTTCAAGCAGCAATATATTGACACAATTTATTGCATTGCATGTGTACACTCATCATGAATTTGTGTCCCCAATATTTCAAGGTGGCTTATCATCATTATCATTTCACAATATTTATATCAGGTTTTTCCAGTCTACTATGTCATTGACAAGCTTGACATCTTCTCTGATTTGCGATAGTCAATTGTTTCCCGCTAAATGCCTTCCTTTAGCCATTCTGGGAGATTTGGTAGTCCAGTGTCTGTCCAATGACTTGACATCCTTCTCCTAACCACCCCCTTTACTATTCAATTCAATAAAACTTTATTTCGGTTTTTGTTCAAAACCATAAAAGTACATATACAATAATGCTAGCAATTCATAATACTTTTTGTTAAAAACACATAACATGACAAAGTGCAAAGGTGCAAGGATATAATTTCTTCATTACATAAAGACCAGAAGATTGGAAGAATTCATTGCGTAAGGCCCATTACAGATCCATACATTTTCTATATTTAACAGTTAATTTTAAAAATTCAGTAACTTGGAGAATACTATCATTGTGCAAAAGTTGTAAATACATCAAGGCTGGTCATGATCTGAGTAAAATTAAGCTTTTTTAAAAGAGTCACCAGATTGCGCTTACGGGGGTATTCATAAAAACTACATAAAAATATAAAATGCAGCATGTCCTGCGGAGACTTTCCGTCGCAGCCGCAGGGAGCTGCAGTCTTATTAAAATGAGCAGTTCTTGGCCTAATAAGCAAATGATGAAAAAGATTCAACCTGAACCTAGTTAATAAAAAATTTTCATGAGAGGTCAACATAACATATTTTCTGACACTCGGCTTCTGGAGCTCTATGCCTTCCCTCTGGGTCTTCCTCTCCATAAGGAAGGCCCGTTTCGTTGCCTCCAGGTCCCCCTTGACAATATGACTGGGATTTTCAAACAATTTGGGACGCCCCAGTCTAGAGAAACTGGATTTCAGATATTTCATCCATGGGATAGCCAGTGCCTTGTCCTGAGACAAACAGTCCATCACAATCAGGTGTGATAATGGGATGTCAGGATTCAACCACAGTTTTGCCCAACAGGTCAGTGGGCGTAGGGAGAAGGTGTCACATATATATTGTGTCCCCAATTCTTCATGAACTGCAAGATTGGACGTACCTGAGGGGACGCACAGGAGACGCTTCATAAAAGAATTTTCAACAATCTGCAGCTGCTCACCACCGACATACCCCCATATTTCACTACCATATGTAGCTGTGGCCACTGATTTGGCATTATAAAGTTGCAGCATGGCGCCAGTAGGTTTTTTCCCCAATTTCGAAGCAAAGTTAAAGATAGAGGCGTTCACCCTGACCAGTTCTCCTTTCTTTTTAAGGAGATGCGGGCCCCAGTTTAATTTAGTATCAAAAAGGACCCCAAGGTAGGAGAACGTTTTTGTTATGGGGATTACTGCTTCATCTATTTTAAATAGAAAATTTCTTCTGGGTTGTTGACCTACTTGCATGACAAATGATTTAGAATTATTAATTATTAGGTCTCTATCTGTCATGAAGGACTTAAAAGCATTTAAAAGAGCTTGAAGGCCCCTTTCAGTCCTGGATATTAATACTGCATCATCTGCATATAAAAGAACTGGAATACCCCGCCGACCGACTCTGGGACAGTCAGCCGACACCTCCTGTAAAACGCTGTCCAGATCATTGATATAATAATTAAAAAGGAAAGGAGCCAAGATACATCCTTGGCGGACTCCCTTTTTAATATCAAAATTGTTTGTCATGCTCAGGTCCTGAGAGTATCTAACATTAGCTCTGGTATTGCTGTGAAGATCTATAAGAAAATCAACAATACCACTGTCCACTCCCTTCACCCCCATGGACTGCCACAGCTTCCGCCTGTTCACACAGTCGAAAGCTGAGGACAGATCCATGAAGGCGAGGTGGATGGTGCCCCTATGAGCCACTGTGTACTTATTTAAAATTAAGAATAGGTTAAGGCATTCGGTTATTGTTGAGCGACCACTGCAGAAACCATACTGGGAGATGGACATGATATTATTTTCCACCACCCAACCTGAAAGTCTTTGCAGTAGTATCCTTCCTATTATCTTTACCATGGAGTCGATAAGCGAGATGGGTCTATAACAATGTGAACTGCATTTGTCCCCTTTTTTGAAGACCGGGACAATTGTAGAGACCCCCCAGGATTGTGGGCATCCACTTTGCACTGCGGCATTAAAAACAGACTGTAAGACAGGAGCCCAAAAGGAAGGCTCAGACTTAAATAAGTCCGGAGGAATCCCATCTGGTCCAGTTGCTTTCCCGGCTGTTAGTCCCATGAAATCCATCAAGAATTTCACCCCTGTCAATACTAATCTTCTTTCCATTAATGGCAGGTACCGGGCTAGAAGTTTCTTCCATAGGACTACAATAAAATTGCTCGAAATGCACTTCCCAGTCCCCCTTGGGTATGTGGCATTCAAGGCCATCACCGGTCTCCTGGTCAAGAAAAGGCTTTTTCATTACGGCCCAAAATCTAGAGCTACTCTTTAGAGTTATGGGGTCCAATATCTCGTTCCAGGCCTCTTCCCTTAGGAATTCCTTACATTTGGCTATAATAGATTTATATTCTTTCCGGCAAAGTTGTACAGTCTCCTGTGCTCTTGGTTTAGCTACTAAAGCCAGCCTGAGGTTACTTGCTGCTTTAGTGCAGTCATGATTAAACCACTTTGGGCCCACATTAGCCTGATTTTTAGCTGATGCCGACAGCAGCTTCGAGACCTTATCTGAGAGTGACTGAAACGCCCCGAGCACCTTTCTAGGCTGTGTGCCTTCCTGGGTACAGGTGTTAATTTCATCTGCACATATGACTTAGATGTCTTTATACAGCAGATCTGGGGTAATCTTGGACCATCTCAGTCTGCGTCTCCCATCAGTTGTGCTCAGTCTTCCCTGACTGGGGTTCGGCCCTTCCTTAGCTATCCAAGGTCCCAGTAATCGTACGGTAAGGGGGTTATGATCGCTAAATTGACTCTCCTCAATAAAAAAAGAATCCACAAAAGACTGCATAGATAATGAAATTAGCACATAGTCAATGAAAGTTCCCCTCCCATGGCCCTTAAAAATAGGTATCTCAAATCTGTTGGCGGGATCCATCAAGACCATGGTTGGTGTCACATACAGATCATTCAATAAATCATTGAAAAGCTCCCCCTCAATTGAGTGTTCTAAGTGTAAACCATTAGATAGTACACAGTTTAGATCTAGGATGTACTTAAATAAGGGGTCACCACAAGGGTGAACATTAAAGTCACCCATGATCATAAGGTTATGCAGGCTCTGTTTCATTGACATACTAATGAAGACATTCAAAGCAGATAAGTGACTAAAATCTGAGCATGAGTTAACTGAATTATAAACATTTACCAGACCAGCTAGACAATTTTCTCCATTTAAAATTAAACCAAGAATACCAGGGTTAGCAGATGATACTCTACGTACTTTACAAGTCAGTGCAACAGCAATATATGTAACCAACCCCCACTTAGGTCTTCCCCTGTTAGTTGCGATAGCTGGAACATAATATGCCTTATACCCTTCTAGAAAGTGATTACATTCAACAGACCAGGTCTCCTGTAAACAAATGATCAGATACTGTTTAATGTAAGTAATCCAATTACAATCCTGCATCTTGGCACCTAAGCCGGCAATGTTCCAAGAGATTACATTATTAGAGCTCCTCTTGCACAAGGTAGCTTCTGTGACTCCCAGGTCAATCGATCTTTCCCTTCCCTATTCTCCCGGGCCCTCAAGTCAATCGCAGGTCTCTAGGCCTGATAATGGTTCAAGTCTATTTTGGGTTGGGACACTAAACCCATTCCTAAAATGGTTGTTAAGATTGTTAAGTTGTAACCCGGGGGGCGGATAGCTGATGAGGGGTCTCACCCTTGAATTATCTCTTGTGCGCCAATTACCTCCCTGAATAGGTTGTGTCAGGCTTCTCCCAAAAGCGGGCCTGTAAATAAAGCCCAGTGGGAGCAATTCAATTTCAGTACCAGTCATTCGCTGATGACATTGTCCGTCGGATAGTAATTGGCCAGCAGTGGAAGGGTTATCAAAATTAACAATGATACAGTCCCCATTCCCATTTTTGTTTGTACTGCCAATCCAACTGACCCTACGTAGCATTAATATATTGTTTGCAACATTCATCCTCCCCAGGGTGTTTTGATTAAGCCAGTAGGTTGTTTTATTCCATAGTTGCTCGTATCTCTCTGACTCCCCGTATGGGAGAACAGGCGCATTCCCAAGTATGATCACGTATGGGGTCACCTCTGGGGGTAAATCAATGACTATGGGACGGCGGGTCGCACTGACTTTTTCGTCCGGTCTCGGTTGGAAATTGGGTAAGGGCATATCCTTCCTAGTACTTGACTGTTGTGAGGTAGAAACGGTCACATCAACAGGACCTGGAGGGCATGAGTTATTAATTGCTGGGGCAGTCGGATTGGTACTACTACTGGGTGTCTTGGGTTTCCTGCTAGTGGTAGAAGGAGGATTTGCTATATTAGTAGTGGGAGCTGTAACCGCTGTTTGCTTTCCATTCCCCATGGAAGTTTCCAGGAGCAAAAGCCTGGATTCTAACCCAGTGAGCTTCAGCATAATTGGTGCCAACAACGTTTGCATAATACCTTCTAGTTTCCCCCAGAACTCTCCCCCAACCAAATTACAAATCTGTGCTGTGCCGTCACATTGTACATTTCGGGTGACACCACTGTCGGCTTTTCCCCCGGTGCCATGAATTTCTGCTACCGTTATAACCTCACTACCTGTAGCTACGCTGCTCTGTTAAGGCACCCTGGTATTTTTTAGGGAGGTGGGTTTTTTCGAACAGTCCAAGACTGGCTTTTCTGTTTTACCTCTAGCCCTTAATCTAGATTTTACCGGGCTCGGGCCTGTTCAGATGTCCCATTAATTAGGCTATCATTTATTGAGGAAATGTCACTATCTGGCTGCATCACCGTTAGTTGGCCAGGTGGGGGGTTGTTAGTGACTCATTACTTAATAGAGCAGGGGAGGCTGTTACTCTTCCAAATAGAGGATCCATAGAGAGCCTGCGTTCAGTCAGGGAGATTTCTTTATTGACTGCTGACTCGGTCCTAGTCAACAAGGCATCTAGGGTCCCAATCATCCCGGTTGTACCGGTGTCTTTCTCTTTGCGTGGTGCCATATTAAACTCCTCAATCAAAGAAGCAAATAATTTGCCGTTTAAGTAAGCTTATACCACACAAGAAAAATAAATATAGAAACAAACACAGTAGTATTTACACCATGAGATGTAGTTTCCATAAATTCTTTGTGCCTTTAGGGACCTAACTGGTTAAAATACACTCAATGCCAATGTAAGTCAAGTTTTAGTATTGACAGGAAAACCGTCCAAGCGATCCCACTTAACAGATTGTCACTTAAGCAAGTTACAATTGTGCCTACTCACAGCGTTTCTTACAGTAAATGTTAGGGGGATGGCCCAGCCCAGCCTCTTCTGGCCCCTGATGGCCACAGATGGTCCCGCCCTTGTCCCGGGCTTAACCCGGCGCGACCCGCGCCCGATCCCGCGACGCGGGGTCTGTACTGCTTCTTATGCGCCTCCTGGCGCGAGAAATGCGGGTGGCGGCGGCTTCCGCCGCGGAGGAGTCTGGGGATTGTAGTTTCAAGATCCCCCTCCTCACAGCGGCCGTTGGGGATTGAAGCTGCGGCGGCGGGAGGGAGACAAGCAGGCAGCGGCTATGGCGGTCAGGGAGGGCAAAGTACAATGGCCCACAAGGTATGCCCCAGGAAAGAAATGTCGCCCACTCCACCGGGGCTGTACTGCTTCTTATGCGCCTCCTGACGCGAGAAATGCGGGTGGCGGCGGCTTCCGCCGCGGAGGAGTCTGGGGATTGTAGTTTCCAGGTCCCCCTCCTCACAGCGGCCGCTGGGGATTGAAGCTGTGGCGGCGGGAGGGAGACAAGCAGGCAGCGGCTACGGCGGACAGGGAGGGCAGAGTACAATGGCCCACAAGGTATGCCCCCAGGAAAGAAATATCGCCCGCTCCACCGGGGCTGTACTGCTTCTTATGCGCCTCCTGGCGCGAGAAATGCGGGTGGTGGCGGCCTCCGCCGCGGAGGAGTCTGGGGATTGTAGTTTCCAGGTCCCCCTCCTCACAGCGGCCGCTGGGGATTGAAGCTGCGGCGGCGGGAGGGAGACAAGCAGGCAGCGGCTATGGCGGTCAGGGAGGGCAGAGTACAATGGCCCACAAGGTATGCCCCCAGGAAAGAAATGTCGCCCCCTTCACTACTAATAATTCTCTCTTGTGCATCTTAGATTTGACCTTAAATGGGTTTATTCCCAACAGACATATCTTGGGTTTCTTCTCAATTTGTATTGCAGCTGTGCCCTCAGGAATTAACCATAGTTTAGCTACATATTGTTTTAGTTTTTCGAGTACTGCAATAAAGAAGATTGCCAACCATTTCAAGTAATCATTATCTAGGCCAAAAATTCCTGTTATGTGCTAAAATATTATTCTGTGCTTTTTGTTATAGGGTGGAGAGCATTGTTATTACCAGGGTCGTATCCGAGGAAACACAGAATCGTTTGTTGCATTATCGACATGCAATGGCCTTCAGTAAGTTTGTTTTCATTTCACTGTTTGCTTTTCTTTATGCATTAACAAAGACAACACATGAAAACCAGTATATAACTGTTAGCAGCAGGTTGTGTGAAAGTGTGGTAGAGGAACGGTCCAAGGGAAGCCACAGGTGATATATCAATTAAAATGGACTATGGAAAAAGGTAGCGAAAAATAATGCATTTACTTGAGCACTATTAGAAATTAGAGTTTGCTTTAAAATGTTAAAGGAATTCCAGGCAATATGAAATGTTCTCTTTTAAATCTGAAATGATGGTGATGTGAAAATCTCCATCGATATTTTCTGCTGTGGGATCATCAGCCCACAGAAAAACTCCTGTTGCTGTAGAATACCCCTGAAAAAAAGCTTCCGTCTTGCTTTTCCCTCGGATCATTCACTTGTGCTCACTCACGCACTACCTATTATAATTGTTATCACTTTTGCCATTATTATATCTTTCTAGTCCTTGCTTTCACCTTTACAGTTGTTGACTTTAAACCAAAGTAGAACATCAAGAATCCCCACCAGTGGCTTCTGCCAAGTATAACGGGTGGGGTGGGTGGTATAAGAAAATACATTTAAAAAATGACTTATCTTGCTCCCGGACCGTGGCCTCATCTCGCGTCGTCCTCTTCTGTTCCTGCTTGAAGCTGGAAGCAGGCAGGCTCCCTCGGCCAATCACAACGCTGCAATGCATGGTTTTGATTGGTCTGAGCACCATGGTTCGGTGCTCAGACAGGCAGTGGGAGCCTGTGCATATTCCTCAAAAGGCTATTCATTACAGCCTGGTGGGGAACATGAAAGTGCACATGACTGTTTGGCCGGGCCAAGACAGCCGGCCAAACAGTCAAGCCCAGTTATGTGCAGCACCACTACTCCCCTGGCTGGCTGTGACACAGCCAAGCCCCGCCCACCCCATAAACCGGAAAAATAAAAGGATAATAATGTATTGTTATTATCATTTTATTTTTATTTTATCCACTGTTTAAAATGCAGGGGGTGACGCTCCTCTGACTTAGCGTTGGCACCACCGCTGATCCCCACCTCACATTAGGATCTGATTTGTGATTGTATTGCTTGTGTACAAATGCTGTGTTGCTCAATGGGTAATTTGATGAAGAACTTGTCGCACAAATTGGCTTATAGACCCTCTGCAAAGGATAGGAGGCCATTCTTGTTTGGATTAATATTTTCATTATTTTTTCCCCTGGTAGGAAACATCAATCATAGACATCTGAGCAGGGTTTTCACACAGATCGATGATAATGAATCTATTTTACAAATACACTGACTTCGCAGAAGTCTTAACATTAGTGTGGCATTGGTGTTGAAATCATTTGTGTGGCACCTGGTCTTGAAGTCAACATCCAAAGAGCTTTTTTCAACATAGTGCTCGCTCAGCAAACTAAAATCACACAGCCTATACCACCCCAACCCTCTGCGCTGAACAGGAATGTAGGGGCATATTATCAAGCAGGGCGATAGGCAATTATCGCCGCTTTAGCGGCCGTTTTCGGCCGCTAAGCGGTGATAATTCTATCACCCTATTAGCAAGCTGTCGCCAACTGATGTTAGCGACAGCTTTTAGGCGATAGCAAAGCGGTTTGGGGACCGCTTTGCATGGCAGCGATGTTTATCGCTAATGACATGCAAAGTGGGTGTACCCAACCAGTTAGCGACTGAAAGCAGTCGCTAACGTCGCTATCGCCTATTAGCAAGGCAGGCATAGCGATGGAAATATTCGCGCTAAGCGTGAATATCTACAAATACTAACACCTGCCCAGATCAGTTCTTAGTCATGTTATCCAATGGGAGGTGGATAACATGGCTAAGAGCATTTTTGTCGCTAATGCGTGAATATCGCTGTATTCTCAGCGATATTCATGCATTTCGCCGCTAATCGCTGGATATTTTAGCACAATCGAGAAAAACGTTGCTAATAGCATGTTTTCTCCGCTAACATATCCAGCGATGGGTAGCGATACAAAAAAATGTGCTAAGCGCATTTTGCGATAAATATCGCCATTCCTTGGTAATATGTCCCCTGGTCTCACTTTAGTCAGTCGGTTAATCAAGAATCACTCATTCTACCTGGTAAACCTCAGAAGACATACCATGTGTTTATGAAGGAGCTGCATCATAATATGTTTGTTGAGGGGAACCCCAGATCCTCAGGCCGGTACCACAAACTTTTTTTCTGGTCTAGCATAGATTAGGAAAAGTGCACTTTGTGTGGGTGCCAGTGGTGTAACGAAATTTGAGGGGGCCCCCCTGCCAGGAACGTGGAGGGGCACCCTTTGTACTCAAGCAAGAGGTCTCCGGCTGGAGTACTGTGTTAAGGGGGGGCTCCCTGGGGCCCCCCTTAACCACAATGCGGGGGCTGCGGGGGCCTGTGTTACGCCCCTGGTGGGTGCTAATTCACAAAGATATCTTGTACAAATGTACAACGAGAGGTGTGTGAGCACTCACACAGGAGCATCTCATTGACTCACACAAGGGCATCTCATTGACTCACACAGGGGCATCTCATTGACTCACACAGGAGCATCTCATTGACACACAGAAGCATCTCATTGACTCACATAGGTGCATCTCATTGACTCACACAGGGTCATCTCATTGACTCACACAGGGGCATCTCATTCACTCACACAGGGGTATCTCATTGACTCACACAGGAGCATCTCATTGACTCACACAGGAGCATCTCATTGACTCACACAGGAGCATCTCATTGACTCACACAGGGGCATCTCATTCACTCACACAGGGTCATCTCATTGACTCACATAGGGGCATCTCATTGACTCACACAGGGGCATCTCATTGACTCAAGCATGGGCATCTCATTGACTCACGCAGGGGCATCTCATTGATTCACGCAGGGGCATCTCATTGGCTCACACAGGGGCACCTGACCCAGCACACCTTTTGAACGTGGGGTGAGCCTAGGAGTGCGGGAAGTGAAAATTGCACACACATTCTTATTTCATAGAAAGATGCACTTAAATCTGCATATACCCATCTCATATTCACCTGAAGTAGCACTGAATGAGCGCAGAGTTGCAATAGGGGAAGAAACAACCCCCCTTCCATACTGCAGACCCCATACTCTACCCTCAAAAAAGGCTTGAGCGGTGTAGAGGAGAATTACATTCCTGTCGCTTATTTAGGAAGAGAAAAGCAATTCTATTCATCTGTGGCCCATTAAGACCAGTGCATGTCAATGCTCCTCCATGATATGGGGGTCACAGCTGGGGACTGACGACCTAGCATGGCCCTTTGAACATAGACAAGCATCATTAACAGAGCAGTATTCTTTCTTATGCAGGGTGAGGTGGCCCAAAATTGCAACTGCAGCTTCAGTGCTCAGGTCTGGTCTGTTCACCGGCTACAGGATTATGAATGTGGACTTGTAGCAAAGGACAATCTGGCCATATATTTTTAACAAGTATTTTGCCCATCACAAATGTGAGTTTAAGTATCTTTTAACTGGGCCCCAAGTCTAATCAGCAAGCACTGGAAAGTTATCCTAACTCAGATTTTATGCGTTGCCTGTTTTAAATAAAAGCACCCTAACTATAATGTCCTCCATCACCTAGACACATGGACCCTCATTAAGTGTGAGACGTAAAAATCCCTGCTATTTCCCTCCCTCGCTTTAACATTACCGGGGGTCTCGGTAATATCAGGCAGGCAAGGAATGACGGGATTATGAGTTTCATGGAAATCAGATTGACTATGCCAATTTCCTTACGTTGTTCCCTGGTATTAAACCCAGAGACTTCACCCAATTAAAGCATATGAAACCTCAGGGTGAAATACACAGTTCCGTAGTGTTCCTGTTAAGCCCATGACTCGATGGTCCTAGTAACTAGCATTACCTGGCTCATCAGATATAGTGGGACACTTGTAATGAGGTTGTAGGAAGCAGACCTAGACAACTTATACTGTTACAATTGCGTCTACTTAGCTTAAAATTATTCATAACAAGTTCAGTCCTAATAACTGTTAAAGGAAAACAGAAAAATGTGTCTTAAACAAAATTAGAATTTTCATCCATTTGTAATGAATGCGAAATATACTAGTGGGGTTCCTGTTACTTGTAATTTAATAAACAAGAAAGGGACCCTGAATCTAAACAAGGATAAAGGGGAACAGCCCAACCAGGGAGTTCAATAATAATAATAAGAACATGAACGGGGAGTTCCCAAGACTAGAACTAGAACATTCAAATGATTACAATTGCCCACAAAAACGCTGTGCGGTGTCAACTCATTTTATTTTTATATATTTCTTAGTAAAAAGGCATTCATTTGTTCAAATAAGCATAAAGAGTATATTATAATCTTTAACAACATAATATGATACAAGCCCAGCACAAAGACAATGAAACATTAAATACAAAAAACACTCATACTCTCAGGCACTCACACATTCAGCCATCATCATATATATCCCAAACGAAGAATAGAAACACATTGGAGACCAACAGACAAGGAAAAGCGCCGACGCGACTTTCGGAAAAAGTGCCAGCGTTAAGAATTCCTTCATCAGGGCGCAGGTGATGTTAATTACTTTTCCATTTCAGTTTTTGCTGGGCAACATACTGCAAAACATAGCGTTTCTGTTGTTATGTTATGTTGTTAAAGATTATAATATACTCTTTATGCTTATTTGTACAAATGAATGCTTTTTTACTAAGAAATATATAAAAATAAAATGAGTTGACACCGCACAGCGTTTTTGTTGGCAATTGTAATCATTTGAATGTTCCAGTTCTAGTCTTGGGAACTCCCCGTTCATGTTCTTATTATTATCCTGTTACTTGTAAAACATCTACCCCCCAGAGGTCTCACCTACAACTGCTCCACTGTCCCCATACATCGCAGTTTCTAGGTAACGTATAAAAGAAAACAGAGACACTCTGGATAGAGCATAGAAGTCTAACGAGTTTAATGCAAAAATAACCAACAACCTTTCAAAAAGAAGTAAGGCCGTTACCTAATCAAGGGACCTGAGCTTTGCTTCGGATCAGTTGGAGCATATAATGCTAAAATCCATACACTTTTGGTGCTACATTTATACACTTTTTTGCAATGCAAGTAAATAGAAGTGGGAACATGCAATACAACAGATTTCTACAGGCAATAACAAGTGAGCAGGTGCCAGGATCTTCTTGAGGTAAGAATGTGGAAAGGCTTTGGAAAGATGTTCCAAGGTTTGCCAGCAACTGCTTACTCTACTACTTTCTAAATCTTCACTTCAGTATGCCAAATTCAAACCGGGCTATCCTTACTAGAATGGCTAAGCTAGCATGTGCAGTGTACAATATAGGGTAGTAGAATGGAAACTGATTTAAATTGTATATCAGGGTGTTATAATACAAAAGATTTAGTGGTCTTCAAACAGGTAAAAAAACGAAACAGCAATTGATTAATAAAAATATATCAGCACACGTTAAGCCACATGTAGATTCACTTTTTCATTGTGTATAAGTAAGCACTACGAAACAAACACAAGGAGAAGATGGACGGAGCGCTGAAACTTTTCAGACACTCACCCCGTCACAGATCTGGGTTGAACCCATCATCATTCTTTAGCTCACTTCGCCACCTCAGTTCAGACCCAGCTATATGCAAATCAGTCTTGACCCTGTGCTTCATGGGAACAGTCTAGTCAGAACTGCCAAGCCAGGTCTTCCCTGAACAGGAAACACGCATCCTGGGACCGGCTTCGGGGTAACACCCCTCCTCAGCCAGGCTAGCTTGAATCCAGTGGCAAAGTGAGCTAGGGACCCACGTCTGGGCATACCCTGCCAACTTAGGGGGAACAAAGCAAACACAAGGAGATGATGGGCGGAGCACTGAAACTTTTCAGACACTCACCCCAGTCACAGATCTGGGTTGAATCCATCATCATTCTTTAGCTCACTTTGCCACCTCAGTTCAGACCCAGCTATATGCAAATCAGTCTTGACCCTGTGCCTCATGGGAACAGTCTAGTTCGAACTACCAAGCCAGGTCTTCCCTGAACCAAAAACAAACATTTTGGGACCAGTTTCGGAGTAACACCCCTCTTCATCCAGCATAGCTTGAATCCAGTGGCAAAGTGAGCAAGGGACCTATGTCTGGGCATACCCTGCCAACTTAGGGCGAACAAAGCAAACACAAGGAGATGATGGCCGGAGTGCTGAAACTTTTCAGACACTCACCCCCAGTCATAGATTTGGGTTGAATCCATCATCATTCTTTAGCTCACTTCGCCTCCTCAGCTCAGACTCAGCTATATGCAAATCAGTCTTGACTCTATGCCTCATGGGAACAGTCTAGTCCGAACTGCCAAGCCAGGTCTTCCCTTCCTGAACCAGAAACAAGCATTCTGGGACCAGTTACGGGGTTCAGCAAGCACTACAGCCATATGTAATTGGATTTACGTTTTCACTGGTACAATTTATTTCAGGTCCTAACTGAAGCAAAAATATACCTTCACCGTGTGGCTAGCCTGTGTGTCACTGCCATTACCAATATGTGGTTTATAAAGGAGCACAACCTGTACTAAAAACAACACGTTTATATGGCTTTTTTCTTTATGAGTTTGCAATGAGCATTGATGATAAATCCATTTCCAGTCTAGTTGGCTTGGCCTTTTGGATTACATTCTTGTTTTGGAATTTATCACATCAAATTATTGTGCTAAAGATTTCTTTCAATTCCAATCATTTTTAAAATCCAAAGCTCTTTTTGTTACTAATTCTAAACTGGAAAGAAAATACTAAACTGATATAAACTCTTTATTTTTGACTTTCTAATTTTAACATATTATAACACCGTTTAAGCCAAGTTGAACTTTTTATGAAATCCTAAATCACTTTAGAGTGTTTTAAAGAGAATAATGTCATATTTTAAACAATGTAAATAATGCTTTCAACTCATTCAAACTTTAATAGAAAATCTAAGAATTTTCTAACTAGCAAGTTCATGATTTTAAATATCCCCTAACAAATAATGTTTGATTCCTTGTTTCTCACCTTGAAAGGGCTGCTTTGCCTGCCAGTTAAACTTAGAACAGTGTCCAAGACCACGTGTGTCACTTTCAAGTGTGTCCATGAGGCAGCCACACCATTACATCTGAAGCGGTCAATAGATCTGTATGTACCATGAGCAACCTCGCTGTGTACATTATTGTAACTCATTCCCATTCAGTTTAGGAAACCAGTAAAATGTTCTGTTTTAATAAATACTGCATTCTTCTTGTTCTGGCTTATCAAACGTTACTGTGATGCCTGGGGCAAAAACTTAACGCGGGGACTACATGTTTCTTCACTTTTTGTCTGGTGCAAAAATCATCTGTTTTTAAGTATTAAAATATCTATCCAGGGAAGTACAAAACATTGTATCTGACACAATCTTATGGTATGGCCACGTATGCTCCCTCATTATTATTGAGGATGTCAGGTTTCCTTTAATTTACAAACCTATAAATATATTTTCCTGAAGGCGTGTGGGGTACTAGAAAGCAGAGGTCTGGGCCATAATGCCTCCCCTACCACCATCCTCTAGTGATAGCCCTGTTCAGTTTTACCCCATGTTTTCGCACCCCTCTCAAAACACTGCAGAAGAAACTGATTTCAATGTAATTGGCACATGCATGCCACATTATAGATTAATTGTCTTGTTTGACAATTAATCTATAATGTGGCCTGTTTAATTTCTTATTAACTGGTCACAAGGTATTCAAGTCAAAAGCACAAAGAGTTAGGGTGTGGGTTTTCCTAACGGACTGCTTTGAGCTCTACCCTCTCCAGTACTTACGGGACACCTACTGACGAGCTCATGCGGAGTTATGGATTGGCTCTAATGTAATGATATGTAAGTTGTGGAGTTGTTTGCATGCTTTCGGGTCTTTTTAAGAGCCATTGCAAAATGGATGGAATCCCACTCACTCGTGTTGAATGAGGATGAATCGAAACTGTTTAAGAGAAACTCTGAATTCGTTCCAAGAGTGGTGGCCTGAGGAATTGGGCCATGCACCAATCCCCGATAAAGCAGAATAGAATCTGGGTGTTTTGCCACCCAATAAATCAATGCCATTGGGTTAACCTGTCTTTGTTACTTAAAGATACTGTGAAAAGTGTTAGCCTCTTACCAGATAGCACACTGCTGACTGTGATCTGTGCAGTAATACAATCTTGTATTGATTACTGCACCGCACTGTACCTCAGCCTATCAAAGTAAGCAATTCTGGGATTACAACAGATCCAGATGCTGCAGCTAGGGCTTCACTTAGGTCGATCACCTCATGGTCACATGACAAAAATGTATATGGTTTCATTGGTTGCCAATCCAGTAACATATGTTTTAGAACATTGTGTTTGTGTCATCAAGCCTATTAGAAGCGGTTCTATGGTTTCTGCAATGTAAATGTTATTGCTCTACCTTCAACTGCACACTGCAAACTTTGAACAATAGATGAATGGTTGAACCCTGAGTTCAGTATGTGGAGCAAGTATATGAAAGAGCTGTTTCCACTGTTGGCTGAGAAGTTATGAAATTCCATACCGGTGTCTATAAGGGTGGAAGAAAATTTTCAGAGTTTCCGGAAAAGCTTTCAAACTTGGTCTTTAAATGATTTCTTTGAAATGGTCCTGCAGATTGAATTGGGATTGTGTTAGAACTAGTGCCAGGACCCCTGATGGATAGCTGTTTGCATTTAATCAAAAGCTTCTCTCTCTCTATTTCTCTCTCTCTGGTACACATAAGAGGACAATATGTGAATGTGCATGCTTACATCATGAATCTGGTGCAGCATAAGATGTCTTCATTAAAGACCAGAGCGAGACAGCTATGAACGCCTCTGATGATACCTCCACCTCAACGTTGGCATCTTATCGATGGCAGAAGTATTACAAAATGTAGTGAAGTCCTGTCAGGGTTAGTGGGTATCATAAACATCAGTGACGATAGTCTAATTTACACTCCCACCGTCTCAGACCACCAAAAGAGACTGAAGGCTGCCTCTAAAACATGACCAACATGTGTTTAACACCTTCCGTGCGGGGCATATTCCCCCGCTGTGCTGGGGGGTGGGGGGCGCGCACAGCGCCCCGGTGCTCATGACGAGCTCAGCTCGTCATGAGGCACAGTGCTTGTGTGCTCATGATGGTGGTGGTTTTGGTAGAGGAAATCATCTGCCTCCAAAGCACTTAAAACCCTGCATTGGTTACCCATCCACAAGAGAGTACTATTCACAATCCTACTCATCACTTTCAGAGCTTACCACCAGTCGGGCCCTAAATACCTGTCTCAAAGGTTTGGAAGATATACTCCCTCCAGGTCACTCAGATCATCCAACCTAAACCTATTAGCCGTCCCCAAATTCAGACTAACCACAAAAGGTGGAAAATCCATCGGAGTGCTAGGAGCCTGAGCCTGGAACAAGCTCCCACCCCAAATGCGTCTGATCCATTCAGAGAACCTGTTTCGAAAAGCCCTTAAAACATGGATTTTCAAGGCCACTGACACACTATGTCTAGCGTTATTTTAATTCACTCCCTACCCCCGACTCAAATACTTCTCCCTTTTTCCTTTCCTGTTTTGGCAGCTCTCCCTTCTTTTCTTTCTCATCTGTGACACGTGATGACTAGCGCCAAGATGCTCCATGGAGTGTAAGCTGCGCTCTATAAAAGCCAATTCATATCATATCATATCATATCAGGTGGTATTGGTGGTGTTGGTAATTGTGGTGCTAGCATTGGTGGTATTGGTGGTGGTATTGGTAGTGGTATTTGTGATGGTATTGGTGGTGGTATTGGTGGTGGTGGTTGTGGTATTGGTGGCATTGGTGGTGGTGGTGGTATTGGTGGTATTGGTGGTGGTGGTATTTGTGGTGGTGATGGTATTGCTGTGATGGTGGTATTGGTGATATTTGTAATGGTATTGGTGGTATTGCTGGTATTGATGGTGGTATTTGTGGTGGTGGTATTGGCGGTGGTATTGGTGGTGGTTTTGATATTGGTGGTGGTATTGGTGGTGGTGGTGGTATTGGTGGCATTGGTGGTGGTATTGGTATTGTTGATGGTGGTATTGGTGGTGGTGGTACTGGTATTGCCCATGGTGCTATTTGTTGTGGTGGTATTGGTGATGGTGGTATTGGTGGTGATCGTATTGGTATTGGTGGTGGTGGTATTGGTATTGGTGGTGGTGGTATTGGTATTGGTGGTGGTGGTAATGATATAGGTGGTGGTATGGTGGTGGTGGTATTGGTGATATTGGTGGTATTGGTGGTATTGGTGGTGGTGGTATTGGTATCGGTGGCGGTATTGGTGGTGGTATTGGTGTTGGTGGTATTGGTGGTTGTGGTATTGGTTTTGGTGGTGGTGGTATTGGTGGTTGTGGTTTTGGTTGTGGTGGTATTGGTGGTGGTGGTATTGTGGCATTGGTGGTAGTGGTGGTATTGGTGGTGGTGGTGGTATTGCTGTGATGGTGGTATTGGTGATATTTGTAATGGTATTGGTGGTGGTGGTATTGGCGGTGGTATTGGCGGTGTTATTGGTGGTGGTTTTTGTAGAGGTGGGATTGGTGGTGTTGGTATTTGTGATGCTAGCATTGGTGGTATTGGTGGTGGTATTGGTAGTGGTATTGGTAGTGGTGGTGGTGGTATTGGTGGTGGTGGTTGTGGTATTGGTGGCATTGGTGGTGGTATTGGTGGTGGTGGTATTGGTGGTGGTGGTATTGCTGTGATGGTGGTATTGGTGATATTTGTAATGGTATTGGTGGTATTGATGGTGGTGGTATTTGTGGTGGTGGTGGTATTGGCGGTGGTGGTAATATTGGTGGTGGTGTTATCTGTGATGGTATTGGTGGTGGTGGTTTTGGCGGTGGTATTAGTGGTGTTATTGGTGGTGGTAGTATTGGTGATGGTATTTGTGGAGGCGGTGGTATCAGTGGTGGTGGTGGTGGTAATGGTGGTGTTGGTATTTGTGGTGCTAGCATTGGTGGTATTGGTGGTGGTATTGGTAGTGGTATTGGTGGTGGTATTGGTGGTGGTGGTTGTGGTATTGGTGGCATTGGTGGTGATGGTGGTGGTGGTATTGGTGGTGGTGGTATTGGTGGTGGTGGTGGTATTGCTGTGATGGTGGTATTGGTGATATTTGTAATGGTATTGGTGGTATTGATGGTGGTGGTATTTGTGGTGGTGGTATTTGCGGTGGAATTGGTGGTGGTTTTGATATTGGTGGTGGTGGTAGTATTGGTGGCATTGGTGGTGGTATTGGTATTGCTGATGGTGGTATTGGTGGTGGTGGTACTGGTATTGCCCATGGTGCTATTGGTTGTGGTGGTATTGGTGATGGTGGTATTGGTGGTGATGGTATTGGTATTGGTGGTGGTGGTATTGGTGGTGGTGGTAATGATATAGGTGGTGGTATGGTGGTGGTGGTATTGGTGATATTGGTGATATTGGTGGTGGTGGTATTGGTATCGGTGGCGGTATTGGTGGTGGTATTGGTGTTGGTGGTATTGGTGGTTGTGGTATTGGTTTTGGTGGTGGTGGTATTGTAGTGGTGGTATTGGTAGAGATGGTATTGAAAGTGGTGGTCTTGGTTGTGGTGGTATTGGTGGTGGTATTGGTGGTATTGTGGCATTGGTGGTAGTGGTGGTATTGGTGGTGGTGGTATTGGTGGTGGTGGTGGTATTGCTGTGATGGTGGTATTGGTGATATTTGTAATGGTATTGGTGGTATTGGTGGTGGTGGTATTGGCGGTGGTATTAGTGGTGTTATTGGTGGTGGTGGTTTTGGTAGAGGTGGTATTGGTGGTGGTGGTTGTGGTATTGGTGGCATTGGTGGTGGTGGTGGTATTGGTGGTGGTGGTATTGCTGTGATGGTGGTATTGTTGATATTTGTAATGGTATTGATGGTGGTGGTATTTGTGGTGGTGGTATTGGCGGTGGTATTGGTGGTGGTAATATTGGTGGTGGTGGTATCTGTGATGGTATTGGTGGTGGTGGTATTAGTGGTGGTAGTATTGGAGATGGTATTTGTGGAGGCGGTGGTATCAGTGGTGGTGGTGGTATTGGTGGTGGAGGTATTGGTGGTGGTATTCGTGGTGGTATTAGCCATGGTGGCATTGGTGGTGGTATAGGCGGTGGTATTCGCAGTGGTGATATTGGTGGAGGTGGTATTGGTGGTGGTGGTATGGAGGTGGTGGCATTGGTGGTGGTGGTATTGGCGGTAGTATTGGTATTGGTAGCTTTGCTATTGGTGGTGGTGGTATTGGTATTGGTGGTGGTGGTATTGTGCTGGTGGTATTGGTGGTGGTGGTATTGGTGGTGGTGGTATTGGTATCGGTGGCGGCATTCGTAGTGGTGGTATTGGTGGTGGTGGTATTGGAGGTTGGTGGTGGAGGTATTGGTGGTATTTGTGGTGGTCCTATTTGTGGTGGTGGTATTGGTGGTGGTGGTATAGATGGTATTGGTGGTGGTATTGGTTGGTGGTAGTGGTATTGGTGGTGCTATTGGTGGTGGTGGTGGTGGTGGTAGTATTCGTGGTATTGGTAATGGTGGTGGTATTGATGGTGGTAATGGTGGTGGTATTAGTAGTGGTGGAGGTGGTATTGGTGGTGTTATTGGTGGTGGTGGTATTGATGGTGGTGCTGGTATTGGTGGTGGTAGCATTGGTATTGGTGGTGGTGGTATTTGTATTGGTGTTGTTGGTATTGGTGGGGGTTTTGATATTGGTGGTGGTGGTATTGGTGGTATTGGTGGCGGTATTGGTATTGTTGATGGTGGTATTGGTGGTGGTGGTACTGGTATTGCCCGTGGTGCTATTGGTGATGGTGGTATTGGTGATGGTGGTATTGGTGGTGATGGTATTGGTATTGGTGGTGGTGGTATTGATATAGGTGGTGGCAGGGTGGTGGTGGTGGTATTGGTGATATTGGTGGTATTGGTGGTGGTGGTTTTGGTTTTGGTGGTGGTGGTATTAGTAGAGGTGGTATTGGTGGTGGTGGTCTTGGTTGTGGTGGTATTGGTGGTGGTATTGGTGGAGGTGGTATTGTGGCATTGGTGGTATTGGTGGCGGTATTGGTATTGTTGATGGTGGTATTGGTGGTGGTGGTACTGGTATTGCCCGTGGTGCTATTGGTGATGGTGGTATTGGTGATGGTGGTATTGGTGGTGATGGTATTGGTATTGGCGGTGGTGGTATTGATATAGGTGGTGGCAGGGTGGTGGTGGTGGTATTGGTGATATTGGTGGTATTGGTGGTGGTGGTTTTGGTTTTGGTGGTGGTGGTATTAGTAGAGGTGGTATTGGTGGTGGTGGTCTTGGTTGTGGTGGTATTGGTGGTGGTATTGGTGGAGGTGGTATTGTGGCATTGGTGGTAGTGGTGGTATTGGTGGTGGTGGTATTGCTGTGATGGTGGTATTGGTGATATTTGTAATGGTATTGGTGGTATTGGTGGTGGTGGTAATGGCGGTGGTATTAGTAGTGTTATTGGTGGTGGTGGTATTGGTGGTGGTTTTGGTAGAGGTGGTATTGGTGGTGTTGGTATTTGTGGTGCTAGCATTGGTGGTATTGGTGGTGGTATTGGTAGTGGTATTGGTAGTGGTGGTGGTGGTATTGGTGGTGGTGGTTGTGGTATTGGTGGTGGTGGTATTGGTGGTGGTGTTGGTGGTGGTGGCGGTATTGCTGTGATGGTGGTATTGGTGATATTTGTAATGGTATTGGTGGTATTGATGGTGGTGGTTTTGGTGTTGGTGGTATTGGCGGTGGTAATATTGGTGGTGGTGGTTTTTTTGATGGTATTGGTGAAGGTATTAGTGGTGTTATTGGTGGTGGTAGTATTGGTGATGGTATTTGTGGAGGCGGTGGTATCAGTGGTCGTGGTAGTATTGGTGGTGGTGGTATAGGCGGTGGTATTGGCACTGGTGGTATTGGTGGAGGTGGTATTGGTATTGGTGGTGGTGGTATGGAGGTGGTGGCATTGGTGGTGGCGGCATTGGTGGTGGTGGTATTGGCGGTAGTATTGGTATTTGTAGCATTGCTATTGGTGGTGGTGGTATTGGTATTGGTGGTGGTGGTATTGTGCTTGTGATATTGGTATTGGTGGTGGTATTCATAGTGGTGGTATTGGTGGTGGTGGTATTTGTGTTGGAGGTATTGGTGGTGGAGGTATTGGTGGTATTTGTGGTGGTCGTATTTGTGGTGGTGGTATTGGTGGTGGTGGTATAGGTGGTATTGGTGGTGGTAGTTGTTGGTGGTAGTGGTATTGGTGGTATTCATATTGGTGGTATTGGTGGTGGTGGTGGGTGTTATTGGTGGGGGTATAGATGTTTGGTTTTGGTGGTGGTATTGGTGGTGGTTGTATTGGAGTGGTATTGGTAATGGCGGTATTGGTGATGGGGGTATTGGTGGGGGTATTGGTGGTGGTCATATTGGTGGAATTGGTATATGTGGTGGTGGTATTGGTGGTGGTGGTATTGGTGCTGGTGGTATTGGTGCTGGCGGTATTGGTGCTGGCATTGGTGGTGGTGGTGTTATTGGTGGTGGTATTGGTGGTATTGGTGGTGGTGGTATTGGTGGTGGTGGTATTGGTGGTGATGGTATTGGTATTGGTGGTGGTGGTATTGGTGGTGGTGGTGTTATTGGTGGTGGTGTTATTGGTAGTGGTGGTGGTATTGGTGGTGGTGGTATTGGTGGCGGTACTGGTGGTATTGGTGGTGGTATTGGTATGGGTGGCAATGTTATTGGGTGTGGAGTTATTGGTGGTGGTGGTATTGGTGGTGATTGTGGTATTGGTGGTTGTATTGGTGGTATTAGTAGTGGTGGGATTGGTGGTAATAGTATTGGTGGTGGTGGTATTGGTATTAGTGGTGGGATTGGTGGTGGTGGTGATATTGGTATTGATGATGGTGGTATTGGTATTGGTGGTGGTGGTATTAGTGGTGGTATTGGTGATGTTGGTGGTAGTGGTGGCATTGGTGGTAGTGGTATTGGTAGTGGTGGTTGTGGTATTAGTGGTGGTAGTATTGGTGGTGTTGGTGGTAGTGGTGGCATTGGTGGTAGTGGTATTGGTAGTGGTGGTGGTATTGGTGGTGTTGGTGGTAGTAGTGGCATTGGTGGTTGTGGTATTGGTAGTGGTGGTGGTATTGGTGGTGTTGGTGGTATTGATGGTGGTGGTATTGGTGGTGGTGGCATTGGTGGAGGTGGTGGTATTGGTGTTGTTGTTAATAGAACAGGCATTTGAAAACAATCCATCATGTGGCTTTAGTGCAGATGACATGTTACACAGATGTGCTGTTGTCAGCTTCAGCCCATTAACAGACGATTGATTATGTGCTACCTGGAATTCACATGACTTAATTCGCTAATAATTTCTAACTTAATTTTACTGGGGTGGAGGGTTGAAACAGACATGAGATAATGCTGGGTTAAAGTGATTGAAAGCAGGCGCCTGTGTTACGGGGGCGGCCATGCTGCTTAAAAAAACACAAGCGATTTCAGCTGAAGCTGCGCCTGTCCAGCTTGCAGTAAGAGAAACTGAATAAAGTAAATAGTGCTTACAGACTAAATAACAGGTCCTGTATAACAACCGAAGTAAAGGGGCCAGTCGCCATGGGACGGTACAAATGAAGACAAGGCCATACTAAGGAGGGACTAACACGCCTATTAACGAATCCGAAGGCATCATTTACGAAAGACAATGACACAAGCCAATGAAAAATATGGGAGGAGAGTGGGCACGTCTTCTCTCCCATACTCTACTACAGCAGTCTCGCAGAGCCAGCAGGGCATGCACGCTGCCACTAGGCTCGACCTTATTAAAAATGGATATTAAAACCGGTCCCTTTCAGGCCATATATTCAGATCCTGAATTTTAGAGGCAAAAACACTGAGTGATTTCTGAATAAGGAATGTGAAAAACGTAAAGGTAATTCAAATCAGTGAGTTTAATCCTGTTTATTTTTCACTTGTTTTACTTAACCTAAACCTTAATCTTGCATTCCATAAGAGTGTTTGCTATTTAAAAAAAAATAATTCAAGAAGCCTCCAACTCTTGTACAGCGCATACTTTGAACTGAATTAGCTACAGGTGTTTTTAAAGCACCATGATTGAGAACTCTGGAGTTGAGGGTAAAGGCGGTGCGAGATTCTCACGTAATTGTCAGTGGGTAATAAATGTGCTCAGAGTAGGCGGTCATCCAATCCTTGTCCTCTCTGTAGAGTGCACAGCGCAGGGATCACGTTTCTAGTTGCAATTTTGATTTTGTGCAAGTGTGTGAAGGAGGTAGACAGTTGTCAAAATATTAACAAGGCGAAAGAAAAAGAAAATACAGTGCTTAAAGGTGAGTGGGTGTTGTTGTGTTCCTGGTTATTATACGCTCCTGACGCTCCCGGCGTCCAACGTTAGGTCATGTGACCTCCTATAATAAACAGGGGCACGCACGCACGCACGTTCATTCGGGTGCGGAGCGGAGAACCAGCAACATGTCATTCAGTGTCCGCCTCACTTATTTCTAGGCCACGTGTCAGGCCTGTAGATCATCTAGGTGCCCCTGAGTGTAGGGTCCCAGCGACAGCCCCTAGGGTCACCCGATCAGCCCCCGCACAACACAACAATTGGCGACGAGGGTGGTTGATCGCGCCTTCGCCACGTGTGGGTGGTGCCAGCCCTTTTGTGCGGCGGCCGCGAGCGTGCATCTCTGCTCGCGGTGCTCGTGCCACACGGCCGCCTACACGCTGTGCGTGCACCAGGACACGGAGTCTTGCCAGTCGGGCGTGCAGGTGAGCGAGATCGCCGCCCCTGGTTCCTGCCCGCTGTGCCCCCGCTCTGTCGTTGGGCCCTGCGAGGTGCGCACTTTCTACTCCCACGGTCCGTAGGCTCTCTGGTGAGGGCCACGGTGCTCCTGGATCTGCGCCGCACTCGGCCTCCCCGCCGGTGCGTGAAGCGCGCTCTCATCTGGCCCGGACGACGCACCTCCACTGAGCCGCGCCCCGCCTTCTCCCACGCATCACGCGGACGCGGTGTTTTGCATCTGGTGGCCGCTGCCCCGTTGTGGGTTGCCCTGGGGAGGAGAGAAGGGCCTATGCCAACGATACCCCAGCGCTGTGGACATTCCTGTTAGTGGGGTACACGTACACACGCGAGGAAACGGGCTCTGGGGTCCATCAAGGGGCAGGAGGCCTATGAGTGACGCTCGACGTCCCACCTATTGCGGAGGGCCCCACTGTTCACCAGTCACGATATGGCCACAATTCCGCCTATTGAACCGTTTGTGGTGGAGGGATCGCCGTCGTCATTGGCCCCTAAGTGGAAGGAATGGGTGGATAGACTTTTGGTGTTTTTCGAAGCCAGGAAAGTCCACAAAGAGCAAAAGCGAGCCATGGTGCTCCACCTAGGTGGCAAGGACGTGCATTCCATTGCCAGAACATTAGTAGAAGCCACTCCCAAAACTCACCACACACTCATCAATGCCCTGAATGCTCACTTTGAACCTATGGCTAATCAGGACTACGAAAGATTTGTGTTCAGACAAGCGCGGCAATTACCCGAGGAGTCATTAGATACGTACCACACTAGGCTTAAGAGACTGGCACTGTCCTGTGGGTTCGCGGATGCCACTGAGGAAATAAGGGGTCAAATCATTCAAGGCTGTGCATCGGCCAAGTTGAGAGAAAGGATCTTGGAAGAGTCGGGTAAGCCGCTAGCCGATATCCTGACCCTTGGTCGCACCAAGGAACTGTCCAAAGCACGAGCCGCCCACATGGAGGCAGCCCTACAAGCACCGGTCAAAGCTGAACCGGTCAACAAGCTACAAGTGCGACCGCCGGCCAAGTGGAACAAGAAACCTGCGAGGACACAGGCAGGCGCGTCTGGATTCCCGTGTGGATACTGTGGAGGCTCAAACCATCCGGCGCCGGACTGTCCAGCTCGAGGGAAGCGTTGCTCAGGATGTGGCAAGCTCAACCATTTTGAAAAAGTATGCCGCTCAAAGAAGTTTCGCAAGCCCCGACAAGCAGTGAACGCAATACCGGAAGGTGATCAGAGTCAAAGTGACATGGACGATGATGAGGAGGAAGAAAGGACGGTGCACAAGGTTCACATGATAGGAACAGCCACATGTCGGACCAGGACACTTCCACAATGCTCACTCCAAGTGGCCGAGCAGGATATAATGGCTGTGGTAGACACAGGGGCCACCATCAATCTCATGAGTGCCGACCTTTACAGAACACTGAATCGCCCCCCAAAGTTGAATCCATTACCCATCAGGGTTTTTGCATATGGTCAGGAAACGCCCCTCAGAATCAGGGTAAAGTTCCGGACATCCATTACTCATGGGGACAGAACCATCAATGCCAATGTATTTGTCTCGGAAGATGGGCAAGGTATGCTACTGGGATGTCGAGCGGCTGAAGACCTAGGTGTTGTCACTTTTGCGTTTGGTGTCAATGAGGAATCGGTGCAGCAACTCATAATGGATTTCTCTGATATCTTCCAAGGCATAGGGCGTTTCACAGGTCGTGAAATACACCTCCATGTGGATCCGACAGTGCAGCCAGTCGCATTGCGCCACCGTCGCATAGCATTCCATCTCAGGCCTCTGGTGGAAGAGGAACTCAGAAAACTGGAAGCAGCTGGTATCATTGAAAAAGTCACGGGCCCCACCCCCTGGGTATCGCCCATCGTGGTAACAAGGAAGCCAAAACAACCAGGAGCTGTTCGGATTTGTGTAGACATGCGCCTTCCGAATGCTGCCATCAAACGGGAGCGCCACATCACACCCACAATTGATGATCTCATTGGAGAAATGGCTGGAGCCTGTTGGTTCTCAAAACTGGACCTTCGGTCTGGGTACCATCAACTGGTGTTGGACCAAGAATCGAGGAACATCAAGACATTCTCCACACACATAGGCCTCAGGAGATACACCAGACTCAGTTTTGGAATATCCAGTGCGGCCGAAGTATTTCAAAATGTGATCCAGGAACTGATTGCAAACATACCTGGTGTGATCAATGTCAGTGATGATATCATGGTACATGCGAGAACCTTTGGAGAGCACAACCAACGACTGGCACAAGTATTCCGAAGGCTAAGAGAGGCTGGACTAACCTTACATCGAGAAAAATGTGAGTTCCTCAAGCGGAAAATAGGGTTCTTCGGATACACCTTCTCGGCAGATGGAGTTCAACCTGACCCGGAGACAGTCAAAGATGTGAAAGATGCCCAACCACCTACTACAGTCACCGAAGTCCGCAGTTTCCTAGGGATGGTCAACTACTGCGGACGGTTCATTAGAGATCTTGCCAATCTGACACTTCCACTGAGAGAACTCACGAAGGACTCCACTCCCTGGATATGGGGGCCTGAGCAAGAGAAGGCATTCGAGAACATCAAGGCAGCTCTATCGGACAACACCACTCTAGCTTTCTTTGATCCTCGAAATATCACCCTGGTGGCCATAGATGCCGGCCCTGCAGGGTTGGGCGCAGTGCTTATGCAGAAACAGCGGGCTGAGTTGGATTGGATGCCAGGGGCATTTGCGAGTCGTTCACTCACGGACACTGAGCAACGATATTCTCAAATTGAAAAGGAGGCCATAGCCATACATTGGGGCTGCAGACATTTTCCCCTCTATCTGTACGGCAAACCGTTCACTGTCATCACAGATCACAAGCCGCTGGTGGCCCTGTTCTCGGGGACCTCGACAAAACCACCACCCCGCATAGAAAAGTGGATGCTGCAACTACAAGAGTACAACTGCACCATTGAATATCAACCAGGAGCCAAGAATCCGGCTGACTATCTTTCACGACACCCCCGGCCTGCAACACCTGAAGAGATGGAAGAGGCTGATGAAACTGAAGCCTATGTCAAATGCGTCATGGCTAGGTCGTGTCCATGCTCCATCTCTGTAAGCGAAGTGGCAGAGGCCACTACCCAAGATGCCTGCCTCCAAAGGGCCAGGGAAGCCATTCAAAAGCGCAACTGGCACAGAACCAAGGAGAGCTGGAAGACACTCACCCCAGAAGCTCAACGAATAATGGAAAGTTTATATCATGTGAAAGATGATCTAAATGAAGACAACACTGGTTGCCTCCTACGAGGACACTGGCTGGTAATACCCTCGGCTTTGACTGAACAAGTAGTCCAGCTGGCCCACGTTGGTCACCAAGGAATAGTCAAGACCAAGGCACGCCTGAGAGCCAAGGTGTGGTTCCCTCTCATGGATGAATTAGTGGAGAAGATGGTAAAATCCTGCACTGCCTGCCAGGTCACGGGGGATGTCCTGCGGGGAGCCCCAATCAGAGTGGAACCCCGTCCGCAGCAACCATGGGAGCAGGTCAGCATGGACTTCGGCAGTCTTCCAGATGGACGACACACCATGGTGGTAATTGATGATCATTCAAAGTACCCGGAGGTTGAAATCATAAACAACACTAGTGCGGCCGAAGTGATCCCCAAACTACAAAAGATAATAGCAGCTCAGGGAGTAATGAAGGAACTGCGCACCGACAACGGACCACCATTTCAAGGGCAAGAACTAGCCACCTATCTGAGCTCTCTAGGAGTACGGCATCGCCGAATAACTCCTCGCTGGGCGCAGGCAAATGGAGAAGCGGAACGGTTCATGAGAACTCTAAACAAAGTGATAAGAATTGCGCATGATAAAGGGCAGTCAGTGGAAATGGCCATATTTACTTTCCTTCGAAGTTACCGACAAACGCCTCACACCACCACTGGGGTGGCTCCGGCTCACATCCTCATGGGACGAGTAACAATGGACTCCATCCCTCATCATCCGAGGTGGATGCCGAAGACGACGGATGAAGACAAGATTGCAAACAGCAGGAGCAAAGCGTATGCCAAAGTCAGCCAAAGACGGAGAGCTACAGAAGTAAAATTCCACAGAGGAGATGTGGTGCTATTGAAAAATAGAGTAACCAGTGGCAAGTTTAGGCTAACTTATGAACGAGGTCCCTGGCGTGTGATCAGTGTGAAGGGTACCCGAATAATAGCCACCAGAGGACGAGAAGTGGTGGCCAGGAATGTGTCTCACTTCAAGCATTTTCACACGGAACGGAATCCAAGGGTGTCTCCCCAAGAACTCACAATACAGAAGACGAATGACAGTGCAGTCGGTGCTGATCCCAGGGCGAGTCTGGAGGACGCTTGGAGAGATGTCTCCTCTGATGACTCTGGCAGTGAAGCAAATGAGAAGGCGAGTGAGGCTGGAAATCAGGAGGAGTTGGACGAAGTATCGAACAGTCCTCCATGTACCGGTGGGGCCAGTGAAGAAGTTGTCCCGGGGAGGGCCAAATCGCAGTACAGTTTGAGAAGAAATCCAGAGCCCTCATGTCGGCTACGAAATCATTTCACGTAAGAGTGTTCCTGTTTATCTCATAGACTAGCGGCAACCTGGTGTTGCCAGGGACATGGTATTACTGTTGAGTTGAAGTCGCTATGCAGAAATTGCCTAATGTGCCAAA